>NC_064626.1:734334641-734637671 GCF_023864275.1 Schistocerca cancellata
AAACTAAATAAAGTACACGGTCCCCTCTCCATCCACACACACACACACACACACACACACACACACACACACACACACACGTGTACAATGAAGCGAACCACCAACTCTGTTACAGCCGCTCACGGTGCACTAAATTCCAGAACGTCAATATTATCGATCCCTTTGAGTATATGCAATATTTCGAGACGACTGTGCTTTCTGAACGGTACGACAGAAAAGCGTTTCTAAATCTGCATAATTTATGCTGTTTCTGATCACGTCGCAAAGATTGAAGCGTTTCCCTCGTCTGAGAGCGGGAAAGTAAAATCTTAGGTTGAATAAATTCTCGTGAACTGCACATGGAAAGCGATCGATGAGAGGCGAAGGGTGCTTATCAAGAAGTGTTATCTGATTCAAGCTATTGTGAATCGCATCACCAGAAAAAACAGACATACAGAATGACATTTCAAATTTTTATCCTACATCACTCAGCAGAATAACGTCAGAGAGCTTTCTTCCATATGTCAGTGACAAATTTCCATTAATGACTTACGAACTTCAGGCAGTAAGACTTAATCTGCCGGAGTTATCTTACAAATGAAAATATTTAAGTATTTTGACAGACAACTTGAACATGTATTAAGGTGCCATAATATTGGCAAAATATTACTATTTCCTTCAATTGCTCTAAGTGAACGCCGTGATATTACTATTATTGTTATTATTACTACCACTATTATTATTAGTAAATTAAAAATGGCTTGATGAAACTTGAACTTTTAATATGTAAGACTTTTGTAATGAAGTACTTGAGAACAGAGATATCGTTCTTTACTAATGTGCATGTAACAAGAACACATTAAAAAGTATCCTGTAACAGCGCATATTCCGTATTTACCTGTTTCATTTATGACGGAAGAAACGTATTGTGGAATACATTTCTTAAGAATCAAGAATGAATTTGGTAACTGTATTGTGATAAATTTAAATTTACGTATTTCATACCTTAGGCAATATTACGATCACATAAGTAATACTATGGGTAAGGCAGAACATTTGAAAGATGCAACAAATCCACGAAAGCGAGTGCCTACATTACGCTTGTCCGCCCTCTGCTAGAGTACTGTTGTGCGGTTTCGGATCTTTACCAGACAGGATTGATGGAGGACAGCTAAATAGTTGTTATATCATTGCAAAACAGGGAAGAAACTGTCACTGGTATTATACGTGAGCTGTGGTGGCAATAATTGTAGCCAGGGCCTTTTTTCATTGCGGCGAGTTCTTTTCGTGACATTTCCATCATGAACTTTCTCCTCCATATGCGAAAATAATCTGTTGACACACACCTACAAAGGGAGAAGTGGTCATCGTAATAAATTAAGAGAAATCATACGTCGCACGAAAAGATGTAAGTGTTCGTTTTACCCTTGCGCTTGTCTATAATGGAATGGAAGAGAAATAGTTTGAATGTGGTTCGCTCAACCTTCTGACATGCACTTAAGTGTGAATTCCAGAGTAGTCATGTAGATGTACATGTAAATTGGCTATGCTATTTTACGCAGACACGTGTCATGAATACATGTAACTAAAATGGTGATTGTCCTGCAGGTAGAATGTACTTCTCTTAATATCCAAAACATTTTTGCCACCGTTCTCTAGATTTCCTGTAGAGTGCAAATTACGAAAGGATCTCTATTACGCTCTTGTATTTCAGTTACATGAAACTCGCAAGAACCATTTTGAGGAGACATTTCATTGAAACTGAAATGTCAAAAACTAGAAACGGACGTGCTTGTTCTCCATTGGCGGGATTTACTTACACAAATTTATCAAGCATGATGAAACCGGCGTTGGCAACCAAAGAAACATCCGAGTTACGAAACCATGTGAGTATTCCAAAGGCCATTTCGTCGTACCTATCCAATTATAGCTATTTAGTATGAATCGACAACGTGAAGAAGTCATTTATACACGAATAAGTTGTTTGTTGTTGTTGTTTGTTTGGGGGGAAGAGACCAAACAGCGAGGTCATCGGTCTCATCGGATGAGGGAAGGATGGGGAAGGAAGTCGGCCGTGCCATTTCAAAGGCACCATCCCGGCATTTGCCTGGATCGATTTAGGGAAATCACGGAAAACCTAAATCAGGATGGCCGGACGCGGGATTGAACCGTCGTCCTCCCGAATGCGAGTCCAGTGTGCTAACCACTGCGCCACCTCGCTCGGTCACGAGTAAGTCTAAGATTTAAACACGCATATGGAGTGTTAAACTCAGAGGGGAGAACAGATAGCCGGTGTGTCTCGACGACCTGAAGAGACTGTCTAATGACGTGATAGAGGAAGAAATGAGAGTCAACACGGATGACATAGATCATCCAGTAGTACAGCCAGAGTTTAACAGAGCTTCGGAAAACTCGCATTAAATAAGTCGGAAGACATATATAATGCGCCTTTGAAATTTCTGAAACCATTGGTGGTCATGAAAACCAAGTGACTATTCAAGTTTGTGTGCAGAATGTAAGAGACTGGAGACATATCATCAGACTCCTGGAAAAATATCATTCACACAGTCCTAAAGATAGTATGGGCAGATAAGTGCGAAAACCACCGTACATTTACCTTAACAGATCACGCATCAAAGTTCCTGACAAAAACAATACCAGAAAAATAGAAAAAAAGTTGAGTATCTGTTAGGTGAAGATCGCTGTGAATTTAGGAAAAGTTAAGACACCATAGAGGCAGTCTTGGCGCTGCGCTTAACAATTGAATCTAGACACGTTCGGAGGATTTGTCAACATTGAAAAAGCTTTAGAGAACGTGAAATGATACAAGATGTTAGAAATTTTTCGAAAAAGAGATGTAAGCTATAGCGAAAGACGGATAATATACAAAACCCAAGAAGGAACAATAAAAATGAAGGTCGAGAATGAAGTGCTCTGATTGAAAAGAGTGTAACGCAGTGATGGTGTGTTTCTCACTTACTGTTCAACCTACACATCAAAGAAGCAATGTCATAAATAAAAGAAAGGTCCATCATGGGATTAAAATCCAGGTTGAAAGGAAGTGATAAGATTCGCTAATGAAGTTGTCATCCACAGTGAAAGTGAGGAAGGACTAAAGACATACTGAACGGAATTCACAGTCCATTGGACACAGATAATGGATTGAGACTAAACCGAAGAAAGACGGCAGTAAGAAGGAGTAGCAGAAATTAAGTAAGTGATAAAAATCACATCAAGATTGGGGACTACGAAACAGACGAGGAGAAGGAATTCTGCTACCTTGGAAGCAAAATAACGCATGGCGGACGAAACAAAAAGGACATAAAAAGCAGAGTAGTATCAAACGAAGGTCTTAATTTGTGTAATATATTTCTGAGTATGTAAGTTTAGAACAGGATTGTATGATAGTGAATTACTTACCGTCGGAAAAGCAGGAAGAACAGATACGAATGTTTGAGACGTGGCGTTACAGAATGATGTTGAAAATTAGGCATACTAATAAAAAATGAGAAGATTCTTGACAGGATCGGCAAAGAAAGGAACTGATGGAGAACACTCACAAATAAAGAACGGGATGATAGAACAAGTGTCAAGACGTCATGGAGTAACTTCCACGGTGAAAAGCGTCGTTCTGTTTTGGGCTGTCTCGTCTCATTTTTATTTCATTTCCTTAATTCATTTTTCGCATCCGAGAAATTTCTGTACCGATTAAATACGTCAATGCTGATTATGAGCAACCTCAGTGATTGCATCGACTAAGTCGTCGGTTCTCATTTTATTATTTTATCCGCACGCAGTAGCTACTGCGTGTGAAACTTTTCTGTAGCCGCATCGCTGGATCGTGTAGGAAGGGACAGTTAGGCTCCGTGACTTCAGGATACAGGGTACTTTTCCGGCTCAATATTAAGTAAAAATCAACAGCTATTTCTTTCAGGCACTGTTTTACAGATTTTTTGTCGATATCAGGTAATGCAGCACACATTCTAAACAAAACAGAAGTATTTTGAATATTTTTGAACCTGCTTAGGGTTATTAAAAATTACAATGATATTGATGCATTTTTTTCCAAAATGCTTTTCAAATTGAGGTACCATTTAATCCAATGTTATACATTCGAAGGAGACCAAATTTTTACCAGATATGCATGACATGATGGCTGAGGTACTAGACCTAGTTAATTCCACCTATTATGTATATTACAAGGACGAAAAATATCACATCTTGTATTTTAATTTTTATAATTTTTTTCTAATAAAAATGTTATTTTTTATATAACTTGGTTGATTCTGCAATAAAGCTTAGGTTTACTACATAAGTATGAACTATTGCAAGTTACAGAAAAAAATAGAGCAATGATTTATATACGTTAGGAAATATTTGTACTCAATTCTGAAAAATACAACTTGCGGGAAATTGCGAATGAAGATATAAGTCCAATTAAACTGCGTCTCAGAACATTTCTGAAGTATAGTCTTAATCCTGCAGCCTTTCTTCAACTTCAAGCTTCTTCTTGGCATTCCTTTTAGCACCTCTTGCTTATTTGGTAACTTGAAGAGCGAATCTTTCAGCTTCATGCACCCGTTGTTTGTCACACGCAAGCAATTGATCTTCCATGTTAGAGCCACATTTCGTGCCTATATTTCTCAGAACTTCCGACCTTCCTATCATCCCATCATTGAAACATATCACTGCATCTAGTACACCAACTTTTAATTTATTTAGTCCCACAAAAATATTCTTGGGTAATCTTTTCCATATGCAATGGTTGAAACTCTCACTTGTATTCTGAGTGCCCCCAAGAAGACATTTGCTAAGCAAAACAGGATCACTCAGGTCTTTAAAAATTGGTTTTATTTCATTCCTAACAGGCTCAGGAAGTGAATGCTTGTGACGGTATATTTGACCACTTTCTTTTGCTTTCTGGTAACCACACCAAGAATCTGCTACTTTAGCGCAAAGTCCGTGAACAGGGTGGTATTCTGTGGACAACTTATACAGCTTTTTTGATTGCTGTAACATCATTCAGAGGTGCAGTTCGTCTAATGGCCAGTCCGTAATAACTCTGAAGAAGGTCTATTTCAGTTTCTGTCAATCTGCCTCGGCCAGACAGAGATTTTCCATCAGATAGCAACTTTCCTTTCATTTCTCTAAGTTTCTTCCTCAATCTAGCACCCATCCTCTTTTGCACATGTCCACAACACTCCAGTTTTGTTACCAAGGTATCACTATAAACATTGAACTCATTAATTTTATTGAAAGCTTTAGAGTCCCCATCGCCTAGGTACTTCGTATACAAACGTTACAAACGGGCACCGACTTCTGAAATATTTTTAGAGCTCCCTCACTCTCCGTACCTCCTCTGTAACCATCATAATTCTTAGAACACTGATGTCCTTCAGTGTTACCATAACAGGTGTGGCAATACTTCTATAAGCACTCAGCATCAACAAATTTTCCATTCTCCACAGAAGTAGCACTTACAACACCATTCAAGGAACGATGTCCTCGACGTTGCCATGTCCCATCAAGTGCAACAGCAATGTCCCTGATTCCACTAAAATCTACAGTTCCTTCTACTGCATGTTTCATAGATGCTTCAGATACAACCATCAAGGCACCTAACAGTATTTTTATGTACTTGCTGAACCTACTTGGAGGAGGAGGAACGTCCCTCAAACTACAAAACGTTTGAGCAGCCTTTTTTCCTTTTCCTGTTGCACGCATTGCATACACTAACTTCAAGTTCACATCATATGAATTATGCACAATGTTCGAAGTCATTTTCGAGGTAGATTTATTGCAGGATCTACACAGAACAATTAATTTTGTCGGTAAACTCTTCCTGCTACTTTGTTGTTCAGTTATTTGCAGACAGCGTACATCATCACATTGTTTACACCTCGCCACGTCCTTTGTAAAAGAAGATAAGATGCCCACATCAACAACAACAAATCCACTACAAACAGTGTAATTGTTAACACAAAAATTTGAATCACCAGGAGGCGTGCCATGTGGGAGTTTCTTCCCTGAAGTACTGATACATAAGTTACTTTCAACAGTGTGGCTTGTTTTGTTAGTGAATTGGTTACCACGGAATTTCCTTTTATTGAACTTCTTGATGCGTGGCATAGTTCGTATTTATTGCACACTAAAGGATATGTACTTACACAAATATATGTAGCACTTAGGCAACAAACATTCAGTAACACGTGAAGAAACTGCTTCAACGAAACAAAAGTTAATACTAGCAAAGATAATCATTTACAGACACTAGAAACCTGCACTGTTACCAACATATACAATGTATCATACGTTTAATCACAGGAAACAGGAAGTTCATACTTCTTTTCGAAACAATAGTGGTTTCTGTAACAGAAATTAAGGGGACTTGGCGGCATACATTACCATAACTTTAAAATTTGGTATATATGTCATTTTTGTTTTAAACCCTATAATGAACATATCAGTGTAATCAGGAAAGACTATAGAATTTAATAAAGCCGTAAAAATTTCAATTTTTCCACCATTTATAAGTACACTGCATCCTTCAGAGTAGTCACCGGGGAGTCGGCTTCGTTTTCAAAGAGTAGTGCTACAGACACTCGATGCAGGGAACGTAGGCCGCCGCTTGATTTGTTTAGGACAGGTGACGACCGCCAGCAGTTGCAGAAATTTTCCCTGAATACAGTGGTCACCAAAGCTCGAGAGTACATCGACTCTACCTTAAAACGCCGGTATAATGACGCATGAGGAAAACTTGGTCCTGTGCAGAATACTGCCCACTTTTAAAAGGCAAAGTTATCCAGTCAGAGCACAGCTCTATAGAATTTGGTTTGGTGTCTGGCAGCCTTCCTAGACAGCAGGAGAGTGGGCCATCACTTGCAATTAAACATCGCAAGTTAAAGTGGGACGATAAATAGCTGAGCGCGTTTTAGAATTTCCTTTCTCCCTTTGTGGAGGCGAGATGCCGTAAGCAGAACACCGCGTCAATAACCACTCGTAGAAAACGCAGGTACGAGTTACACGGGCCGCCCCTGAAAATAACGAGAGAGTGGGAGGTTGCAGGTCGCTTCCTGAGAATATTACAGACACGAGAGAACCGCAGATTGGCCGAAATAAAACCATCTGTGAAGAGTGGTATTTTTGTACGTAACTTTTACGAACAGTGTTCGCGAAAACACGAACCACTGGCTGGCTGATAAAAATTTTCCTACGAGGGGAGTTTAGCAGATTTGTTACGAACATTATCGCTGGCCAGAATTTAACAGAATCTTGCGAATGGCGAAAGACAGTTACTGTGAAATTCTGGGAGAGCAGAGAGGCTACGGCTCTGCCTAGGGATTCTGGTTCGACAGCTCAGTGGAAACATGTGGGTGCTACAGCTCTGCAGGAACACTCTGTCTCTCCAGCTCTTCCCCTGACTTTGTATGGAGATGGGAGGTACTTCTTAGGGAGAACATGGCGTATAACGACCAATCTATCGGCAGCCGTCATCACTACTCCATCCTACCGCTTAAATCATGGTGAGAATCTGCAGCACAGGCGAACGAGAATGGGAGTTATCATTCGTTCGGTAGGTGCGTAGTTTTGACTAACTTAAATTTTAGAATCACGATACTTCTGATTAGGTGTTTCAACGCTCGTTAAAGATCGAGTTAGCTATGGAGGTTGCTTGTGACATTCTACGCCCTGTGGTAATGTCGGAGAAATCACTGTGTGGACACCACGATCGTTTCCTTTCATCAATGATTTGTAAGATGACTTTTTCTGTCTTCCAAACCTGCGGTCTTTGTCAGATGAATCAATCATTAGCTCAGATTGCTCTTTGTCCATGAAGATTATTTGTTCTGTTTTCTTTGAGCGTTATTCTTCTCAACATCATTTCGGCAGAAAATTCGTATTATGCAATTGATACAGAGGGTTTGTAATACATCAGGGGCTAATAGAACCGATCTATTATTTCAGTAGATAGAATAATCCCCTTTTTATCGAGATTATTAATGAAACTTTCTGGCAGATTAAAACTGTGTGCCAGACCGAGACTCGAACTCGGGAGCTTTGTCTTTTGCGGGCAAATGCTCTACAATCTGAGGTACCCAAGCACGAATCACGACCCGTCCTCACGGCTTCAATTCTACCAGTACCTCGTCTACTACTTTCCTACTCCGCTGCAGAGTGAAAATCTCATTCTGGAGATTATTAATATTTTCTACCAGAATCAACACGCTGGACTCATTTGTCAGGACCACCCTCTTCATCACGTTATTCCGTTGCATGACAACTTTCAATAGCACATCTGAGTCCATGGAAAGCGAAGGACCAACTGATGCAGATCACTGTGTCTGCAGAGGTTGGAAACTATTAGGGAGGACTGAGACTGGAATATATCCGACAAATAATTGAAGACGTTGGCTATAAGTGCTACTCTGAGACGAATAGCATGCACGATGCACGTGCTCGTGTTTTTAGTTGCAGAACAAGCAACATGACAAAGGCCGCGCGGTGTAGCCGAGTGGCCTAGCCGTCTTGCCACGGTTCGCGCGGCTCCCCCCGTCGGAGGTTCGAGTCCTCCCTCGGGCATGGATGTGTGTGTTGTCCTTAGCGTAAGTTAGTTTAAGTTAGATTAAGGAGTGTGTAAGCCTAGGGACCGATGACTTCAGCAGTTTGGTCCCAAAGGAACTTACCAACACCATGACAAAACTTGATCTGTAGGAACTATCCGTACTTTATCAGAATTTAATCCTCTAGGTCACAACACAAAACACGCTTTTTTGAAACTTTTCACCAATTTTGCATACTCCCTAGACAAGTGTGTATCGAGCGATTTTATCATGGTTAGTGAAGACCCACCATGATGGAACAGCCGTCTTAGAATGCTATTAGGAATGCAAAGAGAGCGCCATCATATATTAAAGTGAAGCCAGAGTCTAGTTGGCAAACAGAATATGAAGGAATCTAGAACGAACGTATAGAGAGCAATGTGAGAAGCGTTCAAAGAATTCGAAAGTAAAATTTTGCAAGTGGTGCTGATTACTTGTTTTACGCGAAGTCCGCCTAAGCGGTCTGTCGGTGATCATAATAGCACCGAAACGGAAGATGACAAAGAGAAGACCGATATACTGAATCCGGTATTCCGAAATTGTAACTGCGGAACATTGTAATACGCTTCCTACTTTCAGCAATTTTAGGAACATTAAAAAGACAGGTACTGAGCCAGAAAGTCAACTAAAATCGCTCATTAGTGCAAAGGCACCTGAACCGGCTGAAATACAATGAAAGAACTCGTATCCCTTATAGAAGGTAGTAGGTCACTGGAACAACGTAGCATACCGAGCGTTTGGAAGAAAGCATAGTCATTTCTGTTTACAAGAATGGTCGTGGAACTGATGTACATAATTATACACCAATATTGCTGACCTCAATCTATTTTAGAATTGTACAACATGTTCTGTGCTCACGCATTATGATTTTTCTGGAGAAGGGAGCCTCCTCTTTAAAAACCAAAATGGATTCCGTAAACAGAGAAAGTGAGCTCGCTCTGTTCGTCCATACAATCCAGAGCGCCGCAGACAAAGGCAGTGTAACATCTCTCTTTTTGCCTTTGGTTTATTTTGAATATGGTTTTCACGTATGTTCGCATTAGCTACGCTGACCTACAGAGAATTTCATTAGGGCGTGTTGGAAATTTTTACCTCTACAATTGTAAGTAGGCTGTTTATGTTTTCTTATTGGCAACGTTACGTAGCGCTCTGTATGAGAAGTGCTGTGTGCCGTCTGTGGCTAGTTTGCATTGTTGTCTGCCATTGTAGTGTTGCGCAGCGGCAGCTGGATGTTAACAGCGCATAGCGTTGGGCAGTTGGAGGTGAGCCGCCAGCAGTGGTGGATGTGGGAAATGAGATGGCGGATTTTTGAGTACAGAATGTATATTATGAACTGCTATGTATATTATGCTTTTTCAACACTATTAAGGTAAATACATTGTTTGTTCTCTATTAAAATCTTTCATTTGCTAACTATGCCTATCAGTAGTTAGTGCCTTCCGTAGTTTGAATCTTTTATTTAGCTGGCAGTAGTGGCGCTCGCTGTATTGCAGTAGTTCGAGTAACGGAGATTTTTGGTGAGGTAAGTGATTTGTGAAAGGTATAGATTAATGTTAGTCAGGGCTATTCTTTTGCAGGGATTTTTGAAAGTCAGATTGCGTTGCGCTAAAAATATTGTGTGTGAGTTTAAGCTCAGTCCTATATAAATGTTCTAAGGGGACGTTTCATACAATGCGCCTACGGTCGACTGTCGTGCGAAATTAAGAAAAAGGGGTTCACTTGTTTGAGTAAAAAAAAAAAAAAAATCGATGTCTTGCGGTATGTAAAGCTCTCATGTATCCCTTAAAGATAAAAACGTAATCTTATCTGACTTCATAACTGTCACTGATCTTATGATTTAATTAAGATCAAAAGTCAACACTAAATTTTGTAAGAATTTTCAGATCCTGGTTCCAGAGATCAGAGGCATAGCTTCCAGACAGCAGAGATCACGAACAAACAGCTATTTGAACACGTAATTTTTTTTTTCTTTCAGACGAACAAACGGCTCGGGAGGTGACAGCGCCCAGGCTGATGCTGTATACTCTTGTCTTCCGGAAGGCACCCGGTGCAGTTCCGCATTGTGGTTCACTGAACAAAATACAAGCTTTCCGCATATCAGGTCACATTTGTAACTGAATTCAGGACTTTTAGCAGAAAAAACTCAGTACTTTCCTCTTAACAGGTTGACATCGACAGAAAGAACATCAAAAGAAAAGCCATGCGTTTCGTCACGGGATCATCCAGTGCACGCACAGACTAACGGAGATGATGAACAAGCTACAGTGACTGACGTTCCAATAGAGGGGTTGTGTGTCACGGGGATGTTAACTGTTGAAATCTCGCAATATGACTGCGAAAAAAAAAATCAGATAAATTTGAGCTCATACAGAGGCTTATAGATATTCGTTTTTCCGACATACCATTCACGAGTGGAACAGAGAGAGGGAACGATGTTATTGGTAACGGAGGTGCCTTCCGCCACACACCGTAAGATGTCTCGCGGAGTATAGATATAGACGTTGATGTATATGTAGATTTTTTTGCTTCTATTCTCAAGAAATTAAAATTAACAAAAGCATACGTTTCATTAGATATTCAATACATATCCGTTATGTTTATTAGTGGTTCCATCTCTTTACACAGCACAAAAGAAAATTTCTTGACTGACTCGTCGTTGCCCACCCCACTGCTAAGGACAAAACTTGAAATTTGGAGAGGCTGTTGATCTTGTACTATAGGCATAGCTTAAGAAGGTATTTTTCTAAATGTCACCCATAAGGGTGTGAAGTATGGGATGAAAGGTTTCTTGAAAATATGTCACTATTAAGGCAATTTTGAAGCTAGATCTACGAAAATCTGTATTTAGTTTCACGGTCAGAAATAAAGAAATGCGTGGTTTATCATTTTTGGGCATTTAACTCCTATTGTGGTCAAATAGTGGGTGAAAGTTTTGTTTGAAAATAAATCATTATTAAAGAACTACTAAAGCATTTTTAGAGCTAAATCTGTGAAAATTGGTATTTGTCTTCTTGTTTAGAAATAAAAAGCAGGTGGTTCGGTCTTTTTGGAAATTCATCTTCTAAGAGAATGAAATTCGAGATGTTTTATGAAAATATTTCACTATGGAAGCGCTGAATTTTGCTTCCCGGTTGGAAATAAAAAATTGTGTGTTTCAGTGTTTTTGGAAATTCGTGCTCTAAGGGGGTGAAATAGGGTATGAAAAACATTGCGGAAATATTTCATTACAACAATTTGTAAAGCAAAACGTAAGAAAATTTGTACTTTGCTTCTCTATTACAAGTAAAAGAATACGTGTTTTCGGAAACTGAACTCCTAGGGGGTAAAATAGGAGATGAAAGTTTTTATGGCAATATTTAAGTACGAAAGCCTTTTTGAAACCAAATCTCTGAAACTTGTATTTGAATTTTCGGTTAGAAATAAAAAAAAATACATGTTTCAATATGTTTTATGGTAAGTCAACTCCTACGAGGGCGAAATAGAGGATTACAATTTTTATGAAATTTTTTCGTTGTATAAAAACGTTTTTGAAGCCAAATATCTGTCAACAGCTGTTTGACTTCTAAAGAAATATGAGTAAGGGGATGAAACTTCCTATGGAAATGTCACCACAAGAACTCAAAAGACATCCGACACCAGCTACCAGAATTGCTTTTTGGTCAGAAGTACATCCGGAAAAGACCATGGTTTAAGAAGATGTTGGAATTTGTGCACAACATAAAAATCCTATTAAAAAAAAGTGTCTGTGCAGACCATACAATCTATACAAGCAAGGCAGCGAGCGCTAAGCCCTTAGAGGATAGAATACCCAGTATCACCAGCTACCACTCGGCTGGTTTGTGATAGTTTTCTTCAAATACAGGATGAAGGTATAACCTTTTAAGATACTCTCAGCGGGGAAAGAGTTACCAGCGTTCATCTCAAGGTTCGATTCCATAATGAGATGCCTCTGTGCCATAAAAAAATTAATATCTATTTTTTGAACTTCAGGATCCCAGTGCCTCAGCAATAAACTGCTGTCTCACGGTACTGTGGTAGTGCCTTATATTTTGGATTGATCTGCGCTTTCCACTTCCCATTGACACGATTTCCTTGGTGTTTTCTATCAACTGAGACTGAGTCATTACAACAGCTGTCACCCTCATACCCTCACTACTAAAATACGAGGGTTGGAACTTAAATAGTGGCAACTATTTATTCACAACCGATACAAAAGAGCTACATGTCTACACCTGTCACTGTCCTTCAAAGTAGTCACCAGCGTTGTGTAGAAACCGTTGCCAGAGATGTGGTTGGCGTAGTATACCGTTAGCAGAGGCTGTACATTCTCCAAGCACTCATTTTGGATTTCGGGATCATGGATGCAAATAAACAGAAAAAGTAAACAAACAGAAGATCATCATAAGTAGTGCAAGCAGCACTCGCCACTGTGTATGACGTACGGGACGTCCAACCATTGCAACTCCTTGGGTGGTTACTATGCCGCCACGATTCAGACAATCTTCGCGGTAACCACTGTTAGAACTAACATACTTACCGAGTCAACCTTGTCAGAAGTTTTCGTAATTTCCGAAATTCATTTATGTAAGTAACGGAGATATCCATAATTAGTCTCTTAAGTTGCTTATTTTATAATTGTTTTAATCACGGTTATTTGTGTTAGTGTTTCAACGACTTTTTCTTGACTATCTGACAGTTTCCTGTTTTTAAAAACTTTGGTGTATTATTTTTGACGATGGGAACTAACAAATTACGTTTCTCTTTTCACTATACGTCAAGTGTTAAAGCATTTATTCAGAAAATCTTGTGGTATCTTCGTTACTTCTGCTGGATCAACAGCCGATTTATAAACGTTTAGTGCTCCAGGGTAAGTAAAGCGCTAGAAATGTAAGAATATTCCCTCATATCCTTCTTCCCCTTATAAGAATGAACATGTGTTAGAATAGGAGGGTCGACGCCGGGGTATCAGATGAGCTTTTAAGCTTGCAAGTGTCGAAGAAGATGTCAGAGCATTTCAAACAATGAATATGAAAGGTAGGCCTAACGCCAATGGCCTGAAATATTATTAGAAATGCCTGGGGGAGCTGTGAAACTTATCTTGAGAGTGAGACGAAGAAGAAAGGTACTCATTTGTAAAACAATCCCATGACAAATATAACTTAACTATATTCTGTCAAAAACGTTTAGCAGTCATAAAATATTTCATCAGCGAAGATTGAAAATATTAATTTTCGATAAGATAACGCAAATTTTCTAGATACCTCTTCCGTGTTACAGCCCACTTACGGTAGAGTGGGACATATTTGTCCCTTTTAAATAGGGTTAACGAAATCCGTCATGAAAGAATTAAAGGTGTGGAAGAAGAAGGAAATATTACAAATGACCCGACTACGGAAAAAGGTGGAAAAGGCTGCAACAAAATTTCAATTTGGAGTTCTTATTTAATGCTGTTTTGTATCATAAACCATTTACAACTACACAAATAGAAAAAAATTAAGGTGTACCACTTAAAAATCCTAGTCTAACAATTACTGGCTTCATGACTGCTAGACTATTTGTAAGACTGCAAATGTAATGAGGAGAGCCCGTCTCAAGGTAATGAAGGCCATTACAGATTATCTGATATTCATTATGTGAAATGAAGTGATTCACTGCTGCGCTTTGGCTGTACGCCCTACAGATCGGCAACCCCTCTCACAGCGATGTTTTACCAAGTGGCCTAACCTCGAAGGGGTTACATCGGTAGATGACAGCTCAGGCATGCGCGCTACCTAGACCAGCAGGCGGCAGTGCAAGCGCCACCAGAGGTCGCTGGCCTCGCGGATCTGTTTGTCTCCGCGGGCCACGTGATAGCAAATAGTTTCTCTGTATCTCTATGCAGCCTGGGTGTTTACGGTGGCACAAAGCTTCTCCGAGGCATCTTCAGTCAAGCTCTGGGCCAGGCACAGACTGCATCCACAGTCCCCTAATCAGAGCCTCGATCGGAATCTTCGTTACATACGACGTTGTGTCACGCGAGCCACCGCCGACCGAAGGAGCCGCCAGCGCCTGCTGCACCACGGCAGGGACTTGGCTTCAAAAAAATGGTTCAAATGGCTCTGAGCACTATGGGACTTAACATCTATGGTCATCAGACCATAGAACTTAGAACTACTTAAACCTAACTAACCTAAGGACATCACACAACACCCAGTCATCACGAGGCAGAGAAAATCCCTGACCCCGCCGGGAATCGAACCCGGGAACCCGGGCGTGGGAAACGAGAACGCTACCGCACGACCACGAGCTGCGGACCAGGCACTTGGCCTCTGCATCAGAGACGACCAGGGGCTTGGCATCGACCGTCAACTTTCACTGCGCTCTTTTTCTCTACTTCCGAGTGAAAATCAACTTTTTCTGTTTCATCATTACGGCTTTCAGCCTAAGTTGAACTTTTCAGTGCTAAAACTGTCACAAACTTGTAGTAATTAATTGTTCTCCAGAGGAGGAGTAGTTTGGTATATATCGTTTTCAAGAAAACTGTTTACCTGAGCCGTGTTCTCAGAGCGAAACTTAATACTTGTGGTGTTCACTTCTGATGGTTTATATGAGTAAAAATACGAACATCATACCAAAAAATGGCGCCATTTGAGAGGGAGCAGATATGCGATCTGTTTAA
The DNA here is from genome assembly GCF_023864275.1 of Schistocerca cancellata. NCBI lineage: Eukaryota > Metazoa > Arthropoda > Insecta > Orthoptera > Acrididae > Schistocerca > Schistocerca cancellata. The sequence continues at coordinate 734,349,879 of NC_064626.1, forward strand.
GAGTGAGTTGTCAGCGAGAACTGTAGTTGCTGTTACTCTGCAACATGCATCTACAGCAGGGGTTCCCGAACTTTTCCTCTGACAGACCACTTTGACAATGCTGCTACTTTGATGGAACACCTTGTTTATTTCGAAGTTTCATAAAATTGTTGTTTTTGTTAAAAATGATACTTGTTTTATTCAGTGATTAATTAAATTTCAAATCATAACTAATAACACAGAAATCATAATAATTTTTTAAGTAATAAGAAAAAATGTACGAAAAAGACCATTTTACTAACGGATTTTTTGCGGAGCACTTATTCCCATCCTTCAGAACATCAGTGGCCCATGGAATACAGTTTGGGAAACTCTTGTGCAGGACCGATCCGACAGGTAAAGATGTGAATATTTCCTATAATTGGGTGCCACAGAGGGATTTGCGATCAACATTAGCTGCGACACCGCACGCTACTAACTGCCATATCTCGATCCTCGGCCTCCGCAGAAAGTGTAGTACTTTATAATGGACGTGTATACTGATGCTACTGGCGGGGAAGGTCATGCTGCGCTACCGAAAGCCTTCGATTTCATCTCCAGTATTGAATTAAGCTGCCTTGAAATTCTTCAGTACGGGTTAACCCAAAGGCAAATACCGTCGGAACCCAATGTGCAGCACTTGGAGGGTGGTGAATCAGAGACCAGCATTGTGCTTGTGCCGGCACAGTCAGAAAAGAGAAGGGTGGAGCTTTGAGGCTAACCAATAAGCGTCACTGTCGGGGAATTGGAAATCATGACTAAGGCCTCAGAGAAATTTTGCCTTTGGAGACTCTGAAAATTTCTCAGCTGTGCTCACTTAGAATGATTCTTGACTGGCGTGACTCTCATAAATTTTTCTCTTATGGCCTTAGAAGAAATGTATGTTAAGGGATTTAGAAAAATTCCACTTCGTCAGACTCTGGCGAATTTCGTCTAATGGGACTCAGAACAATCTCGTCAAAATGGGCAGTTGGTCGAGCATCTGAGATCCTAAATTTCCAATGAGAACCATGTTAATCAGCCCTTTTCAGCGCTAACGACGTGCGAAGTCCGCTGGGCAACCACCACGTGGTGCACATGGGGTTCCGCTAATGGCGACGGTATTTCCTTTCAGGTTAATCACTACTGAAGAGTTTCTAGGCCGTTTCAAGTTCACGAAAATTTAACCCGTGGACAGAGATCAGAAACCGTACAAGATCTTCATTGAAAATATTTCCCGATCTCGCTTCGTTTTAGAGATAGAGGTAAGCTGAAGTTCCTCTGGCCACAAATCATCGGTTTGTCGAAAAAAAATGTTCCCTACGAACAATGTGTATTTTTTTCAAGTAGAATACGAATATGGAATAAAAATAGGGGTTACCATTTGCAAAAATGTAAACAGGGTTCAACGTCATATCGAGTTAAACATTACAATTTTTATTTTATTTTATTTTATTTTTTTTTTTTTTTTTTTGCAGAATTATGCGTTCCATAGATATCGGCAGGAATAGATTAAACTGGGACACTTCAAACATTACAACTTTTTTTTTTGCAGAATTATGCCATTCCATTGATATCGGCAGGAATAGATTAAACTGGGACACTCTCTATAGTAAAATAATTAGAAAGAAATATGAGCTCACGCCATATTCCGCTTTTAACATATGACATGAGCGCATACCTGATTCGATTTATTTTCCTATATATGACTAGGGTAGTCAATTTTTTTTTGCCGTAATCGTGGCACTCAGTACCCACTTACCAACACTGTGCTAATCAATCTGAAGGTGTTTTGTACTATGCCGAACGCGCGCCATGAATAAATAAAGAAATAAAACCAATTCTGTAACGAAGACTGTTGTTTTCACCATTAACTACGTGTTCAGTCGGACAGTAAGTCGAGTAGAGGAGCAGGGAGGTAGGCTGCAGGCACGTACCCGGTAGTGGAAGGGCAGCGCCGGGTCGACGGCGAGCCGGTCCCCCCAGCAGAAGGGCCTGGGCTCCTGCTCGCTGTCGCCGGCGCCCGCGAACTTGGCCAGGAAGCCGTCCGCGCCGCCCGACAGCGGGTCGCCGCCCGCCGCGCGCCGCCACCGCCTCTGCAACACGGCGCGCACGCTCCAGTACAGGCCGCACCTCGTACACGCTGCAGGCTGGGAACTGCGACTATCTCTGACGGTTACAGACAGGGTAACGTCATCGACAGGCACCAACATCAGACGCCATTGCATTCCTCACATACGACTTCACCGTTTACCCAGCAAACTTGAAACGGACCTTTTTTTTACAAGTTAGCCAGCCCAATTTTTTAAAAAAATATATGTTTTAATCGGAGTATCAGGCGGCCACTGGCGTAACTGAGTCAGCAAACGGTGGTGATAAACGAACACTCGCAAATGTAATCGATTGCCGGCCGCGGTGGTCTAACGGTTCTAGGCGCTCAGTCCGGAGCCGCGCGACTGCTACGGTCGCAGGTTCGAATCCTGCCTCGGGCATGGATGTGCGTGATGTCCTTAGGTTAGTTATCTTTAAGTAGTTCTAAGTTCTAGGGGACTGATGACCATAGATGTTAAGTCCCATAGTACTCAGAGCCATTTGAACCATTTTTTGTAATCGGTTATCATCTACAGAAGATTTAAATATTTTTATACTTTCTATTTGAAACAGATAGTTGAATTCCACACACAACCGCGACGTATTTTCGTATTTTAGGCTCTGAGGTCAAAGATTACTTCAATTTTTGTAACAGTTTAACATCTCTGAGACAGTTTGAATCACCCTTTCCGTCGTATCCCACTCATCACTACTTCGGTCCTAACTTAATAACGAATACAAAAAGACGAGTGATACTAAAATCAAATTTTAAACTATAAAAGACCTCCAGGTGCCGATGTATACGCTGACCATAATTTATTGATTATGAGGTGCAGATTAAAACTGAATAAATTGCTGAACGGTAAGCATTTATGGAGCTGGGGCCTGGATGAGATGAAAGAACTAGAAATTGTTCACAGTTTCAAAGAGAGCATTAGGCAATCATTAACCTAAACAGGTAAGTAGGCCAAATGAAAACGAATGGTACACTTTAGACACGAAATTGTTAAGGTAGTAGATGATAAAATACGCAAGAAAGACAAGATCCAATACAAACACTCGGATTACCCAGGAGGTACTCAATCTAAATGACGAGAGAAGCAAATATAAAGGAGCAAAAAATGATTCAAATGGCTCTAAGCACTATGGGAGGTCATCAGTCCCCTAGGCTTAGAACTACTTAAACCTAACTAACCTAAGGACATCACACACATCCATGCCCGAGGCAGGATTCGAACCTGCGACTGTAGCAGCAGCGAGGTTCCGGACTGAAGCGCCTAGAACCGCTCGGCCACAGCGGCCGGTGCAAATGAAGCAGGTAAAGACGATACATACATCTAAAAACCAAGACTGACAGAAACTGCAAACTGGCAGAGCAGGATGAAAAGATAAGACACGCAAGGCATGAATAAGTAGTGAACAGGAAGACGTGCCTATAGAAAAATGTTTGGTTTGTGTGCCGCACAATGCACGGTCGTCAGCGCCCGTACAAAGTCCCAATTTTTCCACAGTCCAATCTTTTTCACAGTTCAATCTGTCCACTGTCACGAATGATGATGATGATAAAATGATGAGGACGACACAATCACCCAGTCCTCGGGCTGGGAAAAATCCCCAAACCGACCGGGAATCGAACCCGGGACCCGTGATCCAGAGGTAGCAAAAATAGCCACTAGACCACAAGCTGCGGACATAATTTAAAAGACTTTCAGAGAAAAGCCAAGCACCTTTATCACTGTTAACAACTCAGAAGACAACCACGTACTTGACAAAGAAGAGGGCAGCAATAAGATGCGGTACATGTGGGAGACGTTCAAAAACTAACGTAACACATTATTTTTCTTGACCAATTTCTGCTGAAAAACACTTTGAATTTGTTGTGGGACAGCGTTGAATATTTCCGCTTCAGGCCCTAGAGTTTTATGAAGATCCGACAGGTAGCGGTGCTATATGTAGCTTTCAAAATTTCGTCTGTAACAGAGGTGCGTTCCAAGCAGAGGGCTCTCAATGAGTTTCTTTCGGCGGAATACCAGAGAATCAAAGATATTCATAGCGGCTTGCAGAATATCTACGGGGATATGACACTGAACAAAAGCACGGTGAGTTGTCCGGCGATGCGTGTGTCATCATCGCAACAAGTGCTGGCCGACCGCAAGTAAGTATGCCTCATGCAATACTGGAACATGCCAACACTCTCATTCGAGGTGATCGACGGATGCAAAGGAACACCTCGCTGCACAACTGGACATCTCTATTGCTAAAGCTGACACACTTGTCCATTGTCCACTAGTTGGGGTATCAGAGGTGTCTGTCCGCTGGGTTCCTCGCCGCCTGATAGATGACCATAAAGAGCAACCAAGGACCAACAATATAGAGTTGCTTGCGCGTTACGAGGTTGATGATGTTAATTTTTTGTCGAACTTCGTCACAGGCGATAAAACATAGATTCTTCGTTCCGAACCAGGAGGAAAATGACAATCCACGTGGCATCACACCACTTCTCCCGCGAAGAAATTCTGAAGGTATCAAGGGTAAAATACATGGATGGAAAAATTATCTACAAGCTGTACAGAAATCAACCTGTAGTTATATAAATCCAATGTCATGAAAGAGGAGCAGTAGTTGAACAGGGAACGAGAGTTGTAGAATATTGCCGATGTCATCCAACCTGTACTTTGAAAATGAAACCACAGAGAAACCAAGGAGAAATTTGTGTATGGAATTAAAGTTCAGGGTGAAGAAATAAAAACTTGAAGGTTTGTCTATGACATAGTAATTCTGTTACAGACGGTAAAGTACTTGAAAAAGCAATTACCGGAATGGACAGTGTCTTGAGAAGAGGTTATAAGCTGAGTATCAAGTAAAACAAGGTGATGGAATACAGACGAATTAAATCAGGTTATGCTGAGGGGATTAGATTAGGAAATGGGTGTAAGGAGTGTGTCAGAATTCTACATTACACTGAAAACAGTATAGCAAACTTCACGCTATTCTTTGCGTTGCGTAAGCAATCAGATATCGATAGTAACAATCTGAGGGCGAAATGTGGGAGATCGATTCTAAGCATTGTTGTGAGATGAGATGTGTCTGCGAGAGTGGAAGTGGTAGTGTCGGTCGAGAGCTCGGAGACAGAAGACGTGTCATGCTGCCCTCGCGTCGGTGATGGCAGATCTTACCAAACTCAAGGTCTGATTTCATTTGTATAGCCAGGGGAGATTTAGATGGCTTAACTACGCTTGTATATGGAATTCAAGTTAAAATTCGCAAGCATAGCGCAAAATCAATTGCAGGGTTAGGCTCGTGATTGTTAGTCCGAGTTTGCAATAATACCATGTTTGCTTGTCAGTTAAAGAAGCCTCCTTATCCTCCAAATAATAATAATTATTCTCCATATCTAATTAATAAATATAATGTGGTTATTAAATGTCAATTTAACTTTGAAATTGAACTGACTTGTTAACCTGGCACTCAGCCATTATTGATACCTATGTCATTGTAATTGTCGTCGTCTATTATTGGTTAATACAGTAAACAGTTTCAAATGGCTGCAGCTTATGGTAGTTATTCGGAGATGAAGAGGCTTTCACAGGATAAACTTTGGTGGAGAACTGCATCAAAACAGTTTTTAAGAAAAAATACGTTCGTGTGTTTTTTATTAGTGCTATCGGCTCAAAGGAAACAGAGTTCGATGCCTGGGAAACGGGGAGAGGGGACTTCACGTTACTAGCATTTGCCTGTCAAGAGGCTGAGACATACTGAGGTACAGTTCCTGATGAATAAGCTGGAATGTTTTACGGAGTGAGGGCACGTGAATCTACTGACAGTAATTTGTACGTGGGGTGAGGACAGTAAACTGCTTGGGAAATGGTTCAAATGGCTCTGAGCACTATGAAACATAACATCTGAGGTCATCAGTCGCCGGCCGGTGTGGCCGTGCGGTTCTAGGCGTTTCAGTCTGGAACCGCGCGACCGCTACGGTCGCAGGTTCGAATCCTGCCTCGGCCATTGATGTGTGTGATGTCCTTAGGTTAGTTAGGTTTAAGTAGTTCTAAGTTCTGGGGGACTGATGACTACAGATGTTAAGTCCCATAGTGCTCAGAAGAATTAGTCATCAGTCCCTTAGAACTTAGAACTGCTTAAACCTAACTAACCTAAGGACATCACACACATCCATGCCCGAGGCGGGATTCGAACCTGTGACCGTAGCGGTCGCGCGGTTCCAGACTGAAGTGCCTAGAACCGCTCGGCCACATCGGCCGGCAAACTACTCGTGAGAGGGGTGGGGGTGAGAGTATTTGAATATTTGATAGCTTTAGTTCACGCTGTCTACAATCATTTCCGTGAACATCCATAACAACAAGAATAGAACATTGCGCTGCATAATCACTCATTACAGAAGCCACACGACTCAGAGACACACTCTACAAACTGCGATAGGGTATGCGGAGAGATTCACCATCAATAACTTCAGTATGTGATTCGAACATCCATGACACTGAGTCGCAACGTATGGACTAGAACTAACGACTAAACAGAAGTCATATCTTACGTGCATCGTCATTTGGCGACAAGCCGTTCTTTTTATTTTATTTATTTATTTATTCTTCCGTGGGACCAAATTAAGGAGAAGTCTCCATGATCATGGAACGAGTCAATACATGAAATTATAACACGATATTAGAAACAGATAAAATGAAATATAAAAAAACATATTCAGGTGATAAGTCGTAAATTTAAATAAAGAAAATCAACAATGTAACACTGGAATTTGCTTAATTTTTTAGCTCTTCCAGGAGCTCCTCGACAGAATAGAAGGAGTGAGCCATGAGGAAACTCTTCAGTTTGGACTTAAAAGTGTTTGGGGTACTGCTAAGATTTTTGAGTTCTTGTGGTAGCTTATTGAAAATGGATGCAGCAGAATACTGCACTCCTTTCTGCACAAGAGTCAAGGAAGTGCATTCCACATGCAGATTGGATTTCTGCCTAGTATTAACTGAGTGAAAGCTGCTAACTCTTGGGAATAGGCTAATATTGCTAACAACAAACGACATTAAAGAGAATATATACTGTGAGGGCAATGTCAGAATTCCCAGACTATTGAATAGGGGTCGACAAGAGGTTGTCGAACTTACACCACATATAGCTCGAACAGCCCGTTTTTGAGCCAAAAATACCCTTTTTGAATCAGAAGAATTACCCCAAAAAATAATACCATACAACATAAGCGTATGGAAATATGCGAAGTAGACTACTTTTCGTGTTGAAGTGTCACTTACTTCAGATACTGTTCTAATCGTAAATAAAGCAGCATTTAGTTTCTGAACAAGATCCTGAACATGGGCTTTCCACAACAGCTTACTATCTATCCGAACTCCTAGGAACTTGAACTGTTCCGTCTCGCTTATAATATGCCCATTCTGTCAGGTCAAAATATCGGTTCTTGTTGAATTGTATGTTACAAACTGTAAAAACTGAGTCTTACTGTGATTTAGCATCAAATTATTTTCCACATGCCACGAACTTATTTCATGAACTACATTTTTGACTGGCTCTGAGCACTATGGGACTTAACATCTATGGTCATCAGTCCCCTAACTAACCTAAGGACAGCACACAACACCCAGCCATCACGAGGCAGAGAAAATCCCTGACCCCGCCGGGAATCGAACCCGGGAACCCGGGCGTGGGAAGCGAGAACGCTACCGCACGACCACGAAATGCGGGCTACATTTTTGATTCTGTTTCAATATTACACACAAAATCCTTCACTACCAAGCTGGTGTCATCAGCAAACAGAAATATTTTTGAATCACCTGTAATACTAGAAGGCATATCATATATATAAATAAGAAACAGCAGTGGACCCAGCACCGAATCTTGGGGAACGCCCCACTTGACAGTGCCCCATTTGGACTGAACATCACTACCACTCTCAATATTACGGAGAATTACCTTCTGCTTTCTGTTCTTAAAGTAAGAGGCGAACCAACTATAAGCTACTCCCCTTACTCCATAATGGTCCAACTTCTGCAGTAATATTTTGTGGTCAACACAGTCAAAAGCCTTCGTTAAATCAAAGAAAACACCTAGCGTTCGCAACCTTTTATTTAATCCGTCCAAAACCTCACAGAGGAAAGAGACTATAGCATTTTGAGTTGTTAAGCCATTTCTAAAACCAAACTGTACATTTGACAGAAAATTATGTGAATTTAAATGCTCCAGTGACCTTGTATAGACAACCTTCTCGATAACTTTAGCAAACACCGATGGCATAGAAATAGGTCTAAAATTGTCAACGTTATCCCTGTCTCCCTTTTTATAAAGTGGCTTCACTACCGAGTACTTTAATCGGTCAGGAAACCGACCACTCCTAAAGGAAAAGTTTGAGATTATTTTCAAAATGAACGTGCGATGTGTTTCGGGGAAGTATAATACCACTTTGTTTTTAGTACACTTCCCATCGGTCAGGAAATGACGTGGAGATTTCCATCCAAATGCGGGATGTTGGCGTTGAGGAGGTGCCCGCCCACGGGCTTTCATTGAAGCGCTGCTGGTGCGAGTGCTGGAGACGCGCACGGCGGGCGGTGGCAATGAGGTGTCCTTGGACGGCCCGGCTGGTAATTGCGCGACGCGCCCTTCTTAAAGAGTGTCCGTGCCGCGAATACTGGCAGGCGCCCAGCCGCGGAGCCCTGGGGAGGGGAGCGGACCGTGCAGTACCGAGCCCTGCTGCTCGCTGCCTGGCCAGCTGCTGGCGGCGCCTGCCATCGCAAGGTTTGAGCTAATGAGCACATACAAACGTGTTGCAACTGCTGTCGTCACAGATCTTGCGCCCAGAAAGGAGCCCGTTGCGGAGTAACCACAATTGTGGCAGAACACGATACACTAGAGGGAGGCAGATGATAGTCTCCGTTAGCAAACTATAGCCGCTTCGTTAGAGAACAAGTTACTGCGAAAAGAATGAAACGGAACATGAAACTATAGCCTCCCATCGATTTAGATACAGTCAGAGACCGACTAGTTTAGATGGACGAGGACAAGGAAGGAAATATAACTCTTTTTTGTAAGTACTATCTCAGGTTTTGCATAAAGTTATTCCCTGTCAAAGCTGCAAAAGTTATTAATGGGTAACGTGCGTGGTAAGGAAACAATTCTACGTCCTCTGGGTAATGTGAGGTGAATGATGTAAAGTGTTAGCTGTACTGTCAGAATTTACAGTCATAATAATAATAATAATAATAATAATAATAATAATACATTATGTATTCTGTATGGAGTATGCAACAGCGAGTTTTGCAAAAGCAGTAGCTGCAACATAATCTCAAATGAATGTGGACGTCTTGGACCGCTACACAACGGAAGTCATTTTCTTACAAATTTGCAACAGTATAAGAATAACAAAAAAAGGCTAGAAGTGCCTTGCAACTAACAGGATTAATTTCACATTTATGCATTACCGTTAGAAACTGGTACTACAACGGATTGTCATATCTAGTCAGTGATTTAATATGCCATTTACCAATATACAGAGGGGTCCAAAAATGTATCCACTGTTTAAAAGTCCATAACTGGCAAACTAATTGACGGAGTTGTCTCATTTTTGGTGAAAGTGTAGCTTATAAAGTCCTACTTAAATACAAGGTGTTACAAAAAGGTACGGCCAAACTTTCAGGAAACATTCCTCACACACAAAGAAAGAAAATATGTTATGTGGACATGTGTCCGGAAACGCTTACTTTCCATGTTAGAGCTCATTTTATTACTTCTCTTCAAATCACATTAATAATGGAATGGAAACACACAGCAACAGAACGTACCAGCGTGACTTCAAACACTTTGTTACAGGAAATGTTCAAAATGTCCTCCGTTAGCGAGAATACATGCATCCACCCTCCGTCGCATGGAATCCCTGATGCTCTGATGCAGCCCTGGAGAATGGCGTATTGTATCACAGCCGTCCACAATACGAGCACGAAGAGTCTCTACATTTGGTACCGGGGTTGCGTAGACAAGAGCTTTCAAATGCCCCCATAAATGAAAGTCAAGAGGGTTGAGGTCAGGAGAGCGTGGAGGCCATGGAATCCATCGGTCAGCGAATCTGTTGTTGAGAAGCGTGCGAACACTTCGACTGAAATGTGCAGGAGCTCCATCGTGCTTGAACCACATGTTGTGTCGTACTTGTAAAGGCACAAGTTCTAGCAGCACAGGTAGAGTATCCCGTATGAAATCATGATAACGTGCTCCACTGAGCGTAGATGGAAGAACATGGGTCCCAATCAAGACATCACCAACAATGCCTGCCCAAACGTTCACAGAAAATCTGTGTTGATGACGTTATTGCACAACTGCGTGCGGATTCTCGTCACTCCACACATGTTGATTCTGAAAATTTGCAGTTTGATCACGTTGGAATGAAGCCTCATCCGTAAAGAGAACATTTGCACTGAAATGAAGATTGACACATTGTTGGATGAAGCATTCGCAGAAGTGTATCCGTGGAGGCCAATCAGCTGCTGATAGTGCCTGCACACGCTGTACATGGTACGGAAACAACTGGTTCTCCCATAGCACTCTCCAGACAGTGACGTGGTCAACGTTACCTTGTACAGCAGCAACTTCTCTGACGCTGACATTAGGGTTATCGTCAACTGCACGAAGAATTGCCTCGTCCATTGCAGGTGTCCTCGTCGTTCTAGGTCTTACCCAGTCGCGAGTCATAGGCTGGAATGTTCCGTGCTCCCTAATACGCCGATCAATTGCTTCGAACGTCTTCCTGTCGGGACAACTTCGTTCTGGAAATCTGTCTCGATACAAACGTACCGCGCCACGGCTATTGCCCCGTGCTAATCCATACAGCAAATGGGCATCTGCCAACTCCGCATTTGTAAACATTGCACTGACTGCAAAACCACGTTCGTGATGAACACTAACCTGTTGATGCTACGTACTGATGTGCTTGATGCTAGTACTGTAGAGCAATGAGTCGCATGTCAACACAAGCACCGAAGTCAACATTACCTTCCTTCAATTGGGCCAACTGGCGGTGAATCGAGGAAGTACAGTACATACTGACGAAACTAAAATGAGCTCTAACCTGGAAATTAAGCGTTTCCGGACACATGTCTACATAACATATTTTCTTTATTTGTGTGTGAGGAATGTTTCCTGAAAGTTTGGCCGTACGTTTTTGTAACACCCTGTATATCACTGTAGGTGTTCGGAATGGTCACCATTAACATCCACACACAAACGGTGCCGCCGAACAGCAGCACGAACTACTGATTGCAACGTGTTCAGTTGGATATTTGCACATGAATGTACGATGGATTCTCGAAGTTCATCCAATGTGCGTGGCTTTTGTCGATAAACGACGTCCTTTAGTGTTCCCCACATGTAAAAGTCCACATGAGCTAGGTCAGGGGAACGTGGTGATTACTCCACAGCACCTTGTGTCCCTTGAGTCTGTATGGTTCAGGATTTCAAAAATTCCCAACATGCAGAAATACTGCTAGTAAAATTACATTCCTGATTGTTTGAGACATATGCATAGTGCTTTTTGCGAAATGAAGGTTTTTGTTTGCTTATTTTTAAAATGTCAAACGCTAGATAACAACGTAGGTTGCGTAGTACGTTGCATTTATCAAAAGATCATCGCTACTAGTAAGGTTTCCAGTACTTGACTAGGACGCAGCACATTTATGTACCGTAGTAATTTTTATGTGGCTGTCATTACGAAGCGATTGCTTTCTGATGTGCAGCTGGAAGAATTACTAAATGGATCTGACAACGGGGAGAATATTTGTGAAGAAGAAAATCGTAGCAGTGCCGACAAGCATTCGTACTACATCTGAATCAGACGACACTTCAGAAACTGATATCTCACATGGAAATGTGGAAGCGGTTTAGTCAAAAGACTGGCTTCGCAAATGCGACATTCAGTTCTGCACTTTTTTTTTAGTCACAATCCTCCTCAATGACCGTTTTTAATGATCACTCAACACGCACTGTATCCGCGTTGTAACTTAGCGCTGACGTTTTTCCGCCGCTTGCTCTGTTAGCGGTGTAAATCTTCGATACGGTGCCTCTTGAAACTGCAAACAATTCGGCTACCTTGGTAAGACAAGCACCCACCATATAAGCGCCGAGAATTTGCCCTCGTTCGAATTCGCTTAGCTCCAAGATAACACACTCACAACCGCACAAAAAAATTGCTGTAACCGCGACTGACACTTGCAACGTACTGTGGACAGGTGCTACTCGTGGTCAAATAAAACAGCACAACCTGCAGGTTTGGCTAGCATCTGCATTTATGCTCAAGCGAGCACTTCTCGCAGTTTTTCCACATTTTTGTCCAACTCCTGTAAAATCCTCTTTTCTAGCTCTTATGAACGATAATATTCAGACCGTTGTGATGAATTTGGAAATCTGTGGTAAGGTCTTATGCGACCAAACTGTTGAGGTCATCGGTCCCTAAGCTTCCCCACTACTTAATCCAACTTAACTTGCGCGAGGGACTCGAACCTCCGACGGGGGGAGCCGGGCGGACCGTGACAAGGCGCCGGTAGACCGCGCGGCTACCCCGCGCGGCGTTGTGGTGACTAGTACTGCGCGTGAAGTAGTGGAAGCAAGAAGTAGCCAACTGAAATGTCTGCTTACGGCTCCTGGTAATAATTGGCAGAAAGGATTGATTCTTCGAACAGCACGGTGCAGCGTTCGCAGCTCGCCGAAAAGAGGTCAATCGACGACCTCGCGAGTGTAGAAGACAAGTCTTCGACCTCGGGGGCGGAAGAGAGATTTCAGAGCGTATTTATGAGCACGTGCTCCGTTGTCGGAGGTATCATATCAGATCGTGGAGCCAGTAGCTAGCTGTAGGTAATATCGGTTAAAAGATACGAAGTTGCCGAGATTTAATTCACACCCATAAATTCAAGTTATTTCTGTAGCAATGTGAAGTATGGTGGTTTTTGTGTGTGACTTTCTTCGTCTTGACTTTAGAAAGTTACACTGTTTTATTCTTGTGGAAATTAGTCGCGGAATTTGCTAGAAACCAGATAGAGGTTGTAATGATTCTTTATTTACGTGACAATTACGACACTCCAACCCCAGTTCTAGATACCAGTAATATCTTACTACTTTTCTGCGAAGTAACAGACACATATTTGTGACAATATTCACATTTGGTTTTATTAATGTATAGGTACTGCGGTGTATCGATACATTATAGTGATATCGTTCTTGTGTGTATTCATTTCTGTGAGACTGTCATAATCTTTGACTTACTTGTAACTGTTTTGGCGCGAATGCACACAGAGCAGTCTTTGTTTTCACTTTGCAGAAGTTAAGTTGTTATTTCGCTTTGTAAAAGGACAGTCAAGTCTTGTGTTTGGTTAAAGTGGAAATTAAATATATGAAGATTGATACAAAACTGATTTCTTGATGATGTGATAAGTAAGAAGTATATGTGAATTTACAAGAAGTTTAATAAAAATGTGGATCGTGAACACCAAGTCAAAAATTATTTCTACCATACCATTGTTCTGATCTGGAATTGTTTGATCATTAAGAATTTCCTGAAAACGCATTTGTTAGGTCTTCAAATATTGCTAAAATACAGATCTGGACCTTCTAGCAGTCAAAGTGGAATCACCCTAGAATCAACAAGATGAGCCATAACAACTTCGACGAAATCTACGTGGGAATCCATTCAAGATAAGTGCCAAAATTAATGACTTTTTTTACAGTGACTTCATTATTTCCATTCTAACGATACCATCCACAGTCAATAACTTTGTTGTTGTCCGATAAAGCGAACATATGCTGCGTGAGCAACATTATTAATCTGATTTCTAACCTACTTTGCAAGTGGTGGTATTGTTACAAGGTGGAGCAAGAATTGTATGCGGTGAACATGTTTCAGTGGAATGGTCGCAGCTCATCTCGCAATCTTCCTGAGACTAGTTTCACAGCTACAGGGTTTTCTAGCGGGGCACAGTGAGGCTGTCGATCCTTACAATGAGGTGACAAAGATTATGGAATAGCGTTATACACATATACTACGTGATCAATAGTATCCGGACAACCCCAAAATTATACGTTTTTCATATTAGTTGCATTGTGCTGCCACCTACTGCCAGGTACTTCATATCAGCGACCTCAGTAGTCATTAAACAGCATGAGAGAGCAGAATGGGGCGCTCCGCGGAACTTACGGACTTCGAACGTGGTCAGATGATTGGGTGTCACTTGTGTCATACGTCTATACACGAGGTTTCCACACTCCTAAACATCCCTCGGTCCACTGTTTCTGATGTGATAGTGAAGTGGAAACGTGAGGGGACACGTATAGCACAAAAGCGTCCAGGCCGACCTCGTCTGTTGACTGACAGAGACTGCCGACATTTGAAGAGGGTCGTAATGTGTAATAGACAGACATCTATCCAGACCCTCATACAGGAATTCCAAACTGCATCAGGATCCACTGCAAGTACTAAGACAGTTAGCCGGGAGATGAGAAAACTTGCATTTCGTGGTCGAGCGACTGCTCATAAGCCCCACATCACGTCGGTAAACGCCAAAGGACGCCTCGCTTGGTGTTAGGAGCGTAAACATTGGACGATTGAACAGTGGAAAAACATTGTGTGAAGTGACGCATCACGGTACACAATGTGGCGATCCGATGCCAGAGTGTGTATATGGTGAATTCCCTGTGAACGTCATCTGCCAGCGTGTGTAGTGCCAACAGTAAAATTCGGAGGCGGTGGTGTTATGGAGTGGTCGTGGTTTTCATGGAGGGGACTTGCAACCCTTGTTGTTTAGCGTGGCACTATCACAGCACAGGCCTACAATGATGTTTTAAGTACCATCTTGCATCTCACTGTTGAAGAGCAATTCGGGGATGGCGATTGTATCTTTCAACACGATGGAGCACCCTGTGGCAGAGTGGTTACTCTACAATAACATCACTGTAATGGACTGGCCTGCTCAGAGTCCTAACCTGAAACCTATAAAACACCTTTGGAATATTTTGGAACGATAACTTCGTGCCAGGCCTCACCCACCGACATCAATGCCACTCCTCAGTGCAGCACCCCTTGAAGAATGGGCTGCCATTCCCCAAGATACGATCCAGCACCTGATTGAATGTGTGCCAGCGAGAATGGAAGCTGTCATCAAGGTTAAAGGTGGGCCAACACCATATTGAATTCCAGCATTACCGATGGAGGGTACCACGAACTTGTAAGTCATTTTCATCCAGGTGTCCGGATACTTTTGATCACATAGTGTATACAGATGGTGGCAGTACCGCGTACTCAAGGTATAAAAGAGATTGGCGGAGCTGTTATTTGTGCTCAAGTGATTCATGTGAAAAGATTTCCGACGTGATTATGACCACACGACTGGAATTAGCAGACTCTGAACGCGGAATGGCAGTTGGAGCCAGACATATGGCATATTCCGCTTCGGAAATCGTTAGGGACTTCAATATCCCGAGTCCTGCTGCGTCGAGAGTATGTCGAGAATACCACGATTCAGGCATTACCTCTCACCACGGATAGCGGAGTGGCTGACGGCCTTCACTTAACGACCGAGAGCGGTGGCGTTTGCGTAGAGTTGTCGGTGCTAACAGACGAGCAACACTACGTGAAATAGACGAACGTATCTGTTACGACGATATGACGACATCTGGCGTTAGCAGGCTACGGCAACAGACGACCGACATGGAGTCACCTGCGCTTTTTTCGTCGTTTGGGATTTTGTGCTGGGCGAGAGTTTCATTATAAATGCAAGCTAGGTAAGGGGCCGACGCCGTAGAGTACTCTTTGTAAAACCGAGTTGGGATTCTATCCCGATCTGCTGATTTATTTGCTTTCAAATCTTTCAGTTGTTTCTCTACGCCAGGAATGCTTATTACTATGTCGTTCATACGGAGTCTGTCCGATGGTCAAATGACGGTTTGTTTACACGATTCTCCTGTGTGAACGATTTCTTCAACGTGACATTTAAAACTTCGGCTTTCGCTTTGGTATCTTCAGTTGCCACACCAAATTGATCATCATGGGACTGAATGGAAGCCTTAGATCTGCGTTGCATTCCAGTGTGCGATCTCATTGCTGGGCTTAGAGACTTGGCCAAAAGCAAATGAAACGAGGCGTGGTAGACGGAAGATCTTCACAATATCAGCTGGTAGAAACATATGCACTGACGTACACGACAGGACCAGTAGCATGCTAAAAAGTGGGCTCTAAAATGCACCAGAATTGATTAGGGAACCAAAGACAGTTTGTGAGACTCACTGCCCGGCTGAAATTCAACGACGGCTGCCACCAACAACACGTCTATGGACTCCTCCTCGCACCATCACCATTTTGCGACTGTGTGGGGGTCCAGGACATCAGTGTCATCTAATATGACTGCCCTTGATGAAGAGGGGCGTTAGACTGAATGATTACGGAGCTGTTGTGCATGCATCAAGCACCACCTTTTCATGTCTTAATCCCTCTGTTTACAAAGAGCAGACATCTATAAATTATTTGCGCATTTTAGAAGTAGGAATTAAACTAATTGTATCTGTTAGGTTTGTGGGGGAAAGGTGGGAGAGGGGGTGCCGCAACGAGCGCGACTTGGTCACGGAACGGACGGACAGAAGGTACGTTTCAGAAGTACCAAGGGAAAACAAAAACAGCGAAAAAGATCTATATTACTTAACTGCTAATTCGGGGCGCAGCCCAATTGCATATTTGACGGATTGTAGGGACAAAAAAAAATTGATTTCCAATGTTTGATACATTTATTGACCGAATTTAAAAGTTTAAAATGCTGTCATAATCTATCCATAAAGAGCTATAATTTTATATTAAAGTTTCAACTCAGTAAGTAAAATATCCTGTCGGGCATTGCGTACACGTCTTGAGGCAGAGCCGCGCGGGGAAGCCGTGGGCTGAGGTGCCTTGCCACGGTTCGCGCGGCTCCCGTCGTCGGAGGTTCGAGTCGTCCCTCGGGCATGGGTGTGTGTCTCGTCCTTAGCGTAAGTCAGTTTAAGTTAGATCAAGTAGTGTGTAAGCCTAGGGACCGATGTCCCATAGCAACGTACCACAAATTTCCAATCTGCAAAAAATTTCTTGAGGCAGAGTAACACACGGCGCATATATTACTCTGTCTTTATTCATCCAGTATTTGAAAATGAGAGCACTTAGCGTTTGCAACGAACTTTAAATATAATTTCAAAGCGTTTCTTAACTTCTTCTCGCTTACGTGCTTAACATCAACATTTGACAGAGTGACTGATTTGTACTAAATAAGGCGTTTGAAGCCGTTTTATACCTGAGAGTTTGATACTTTAGAGGATCAGGGATGTGCAAGGAGGAAGGTTTACTGGAACAGTGGAATAAGCACTGCGTGTGGTTCCCGATGGACAGTAGCCTTGCGACAAAAATGGCTCTGAGCACTATGTGACTTAACTTCTGAGGTCATCAGTCACCTAGAACTTAGAACTAATTAAACCTAAATAACCAAATGACATCACGCACATCCATGCCCAAGGCAGGATTCGAACCTGCGACCGTAGCGGTCGCTCGGTTCCAGACTGTAGCGCCTAGAACCGCACGGCCACTCCGGCCGGCTAGCCTTGCGAGACACACCCTACGCTTCGCCTGCAGCAGCTGTCGCCGAACACAGAGACAGGCAGTCAGACAGAGTGGGAGTATGGAGTAGTAAGTAGTAGCTGGTAGCCCACCTGCAGCGACGTGGAGAGGCGGCGGAGGCTCCTGCCGGCGGTGGAGGCGGCGGCGCGCAGGCGCGACGAGTGCGCCATGGCGGCCGGCTCACCCTCCTGCAACACCAAACACACAGAGTGAGAAACACCTCCCCTGCCAGCGATGCCATCGCTACAAACATTCTGTTGTTTCTTCTCTTCAAATGTAATCTCTTTCTAAATTTTACAGGAAAACAAAAAAAAAGTTTCCAAAATTGAGAATAAATGTACGTATTGTAACTGTACGTTGGACCGGTACTCGAACCCGGAAACTTGACTTTCGCGACCAATTATCTTAGCGGCTGAGCTATCCAAGAATGACTCACGGCCCGCTCTGGCAGCTGCATAGTGAAAGATTCATCACGCAAAACATCCCCTTGACCACTGCTCGGCAAATTCATCAGTCAACAGAGCCAGGTATTAACAATACAACGACCGGAATTCCTTTCGTGAATCATTTCTTTTTTTAAAGCCAGACTACATACTTAGGTACACTGTTATTAACTTCATTAGGTTACTCCTGCGCTAGTCTATGCCAAAACGAATCCTCAATCTGACTGAGGTACGTTCTCTGAGATCGACCTTTCTCAATACTCGAAAATATATCTTCTTCCACCACACAGCGCTTCCTAAAATGAACTTAATAAAATATAAGTAAAGTTTTAAGATTTGTTAAACTATGGGCACGTTATATAAAACCTGATATCATATTTAATAACGATATTATTTATTGATACACTTAATTTGTTAGACATTTATAAAATTAAATCTTGACAGTGACTGACAAACACTAATATAAACGATGCCTTGCATCTCCTTGGAAAGTCTGCACATCTCATGTCTGTAAGTTGTTTTAAATTTTAGGTATGAATCCAGCTGGGCCACGATTCTAGATTCTCATCAATAAAAAAATTTCTTAATTTACTCCTCATAAGGTTTACTTGAAGATGATTGTTCACACGAATATGTAGACTTCATTAAGAATACAACAGCAAACACTAGTTATCCAACTGACTATAAGAGTCAGTAACACCATTCCAGTCGGTGAAAATCACAAGGTTCTCCAGAACAGCCAAATGTTCTCTGAAATAAGTACGCGTTTGAAACTTCCTGGAGGACCGACACTCGAAATCAGGACCTTTGCCTTTCGCGGGCAACTGCTCTACCATCAGCGCTACCCAAGCACGACTCACAACGCGCACTCCGCTGCAGAGTGAAAATCTCATTCTGGAAACATCCCCCAGTCTGTGGCTAAGCCATGTCTCAGCAATATCCTTTCTTCCATGAGTGCTGCAAGGTTCGCAGGAGAGCTTCTGTAAAGTTTGGAAGGTAGGAGATGAGGTACTGGCAGAAGTAAAGCTGTGAGGACGGGGCGTGAGTCGTGTCTGGGTAGCTCAGATGGTAGAGCACTTGCCCGCGAAAGGCAAAGGCCCCGAGTTCGAATCTCGGTCCGGCACGCAGTTTTAATCTGCCAGGAAGTTTCATAGCAGCGCACACTCCGATGCAGAGTGAAAATCTCATTCTGGATTCAAGTACGCATTTGTTTTTCAACAATATTTTTATATCAGCAGAAAGACATTCAGTTTTTGATCTCCCCAATCATTTGCTTTCTAAATCCAGCAACTGCATTTCAAAGTTGCCGATGTCAGTATTAAAAGGAGAAGAATGTTATTCTGTTACAGTAGCATTAAGAGTATTTTAACGTGGGCTAACATCTGTTTAATGTGTCTAAACTCCTGAAATCTGTTGACAAAAGCATTCCTCATATATAAAAAAAAATTATTTTGAAGTATCAAATGTCAGTGTGAGAATCGTATTTCCTTGCCCATGTTTCAAAAGGAGTGAAACTGAATCAAAGTATCTCTTTCAAAATCTTGAGCAAAAAAGAAACAATTTCTAAATCAGATAACTTCTTCTGTCATTGAAAGAATTGTGTTTCCTTTCCCTTGCGGTTTACCACTAAGCTGGTTTGGATGAAACGTAAAGTCTACTGTGAAATAAAATGTTTTGATGCACTGATCGTTTGTTAATTCTGGATAGTGAGCACCCTTCTGAAGGTGAAATGCTTTAATTTCTGTTAATAAGAAAGTGAGAGGCTTCAGAACGTTCCTCTCGATCACCAACGTACGCTGTTATTCAGCAGATGATCTGCTTACTTACTTTCAGTTCCAACAAAATTTCTTTAAATTGGCGATGAATAAGAGCTTTAGCCATTTGAGATTCACGATCTCACTGCCCAGTTCCGTAACCTAATAATTTTCTCCTGGAAATGTCTGCACACAAAGCGCTTCTCGATGAATAATGCAATGATAAGTAGGTATCTCGTGATTAAATTTCGTTTCTTTTTTCGTTTTTTTTCTCCAAAATACTAGTAGCAACAAACTCGTTTCTTACACGGATCATGCTTTTCGCCCTGTCGATTAAAACTGAGACAATTTTATCCAGTTGAATATGATGTTTTTCAGTGCACTCAGTTACAACATTTGCTATATCCTCTCTATGTGTTTGGCCTTTGAGTGGCAGGACCTGCATGCGAAATAAATTGCACTAGAAGTGGAGCTTGCGCTGTATAATTTATGTCGCAAGACTTGTCAGCCGCTATTAATAAAGGTGAAACGAGTTTAAGATCTTCGACTTGCTGGTTCGTAATATTGGAAGACTTTTTAAATTTTCTGCCTCTCACTGATTTAGCAGATAATAGTAACTTTTTATATTTTTTAGAATATCTGTTTTCTTCCTACAATCTCGAAATAGCTCTTTGGATGTATTTTTGGAACACATTTTTATATATTCGACCTCTGTATATGGTTTTCCTCTCTCAGTAGTCTCTTGACTAACCACAAAACTTGAAATATTAACTTTGTTGGAAGACTACATACTGTAATTAAACACACAATTTGATTTTTTTGTTCATTGTTTTGAAGTTCCTCAACTACTTCCTGCCTTGCATAACCGACAGGCTATTTGGTACTAAATGACGCGTAGCTAATTGTAAAGTGGGCCTAGAAAACTTTTTCTTGTTGTGAACCAAATTTTCCTGATAAATAAACAGATAACGATGACATTTAAGTTTTAAACAAAAGCGAAAGCTTCGGTCAACGCAAGTTTAAAATTACGATTTTTGTCTCGTTTTTCTTTGCTCCTTACCGAGCGAGGTGGCGCAGTGGTTAGACACTGGACTCGCATTCGGGAGGACGACGGTTCAATCCCGCGTCCGGCCATCCTGATTTGGGTTTTCCGTGATTTCCCTAAATCGCTACAGGCAAATGCCCTGATGGTTCCTTTCAAAGGGCACGGCCGACTTCCTTCCCCGTCCTTCCCTAATCCGATGAGACCGATGACCTCGCTGTCTGGTCTCCTTCCCCAAAACAACCAACCATCTTTGCTCCTTTTTGTAGTCATGTCAAACAGGGCACCTAAAACGTTTCAATTTATAATAATAAAGCCCCTAACAAAAAATAATTACAGTTCTTAAACTGATAACAAAAATACGTGCAAGATTTGCAGCTTGTTAGAAAGATATAGGTAACTTCATGATTCAGATAGGTATTTTCGTTGTGACCAACACTAACCACGGTGCAATGAGACTGATGACTGACTGGCTCACTCAGCCCGTTTATGAATCGGGTGTGCCTCCCCCACGCGTACAGCCCGACTGAAACTTCGTGGCCACCAATGCGCACAACGACAGCGAATGGAGGGGAAAGTGCTACTGGTGGCGGAACCCTAAGGACAGGCAAAGGGATTAGGACAGAGGCAGTGGAATTGCCGACCTCAAAGTGCGGATCTTAACTACGCTGTTGGCCACGCGCTCAGAAGATTGTACAACATGACGCAAAGATAGGATTTCACATTACGCGTTGACTTATTATCTTTCTAGAAATGTTCTCTCCATAAGCCGCTCCAGAGTACTCACTTGAAGATAAAAACACGCAAACACCAACTAAATATGTAAAAACAGAAACAAAAAACAAGTCATGTTTGCAAGTATTTTTATTTAATATTACACAATCTTACATTTCTTTGTCACCATCATCGCCTATTCACTTATTTCCGACTCAGAGTTATTATAAAATCGCTTTCGAAAAGATCCCTTGTTAGTTCACTATTAACATAATTACATTCTTCTTTTGCCTGATCACACTCTACAACTGTGTAGATATTGCTTACGCTGCTTCATTTTACATGAACTTCAGCACGTTAAAATTTACCTCACGCACCTGACTTCGAAGCATTATCCGTCCTCCCTCCCAACGCCAGTCCTCGACCCTCTGCTTTCTAAGACATTGTCGCAAGCAGCAAAAGCGGGCAGCGAGTCCACGTTGTCTGAATCCCGAGAGAGAATGGGAGTTTCACCTACACCTACGTCTGACGCCACTTCTTCAAAACAGAGTCTCCCAGGCCGTAAACAGACGTCTGCGATGGGTTTCAAATGATTTTCTTTCAAATGCTTTTCATGATCCACATATTATAGGTGAGTTTCGTCTCTTTTGAATCATCTGGTTCAATGCAAAAACGTCGTCTACGCATGATCTTCTCTTTCGGAAACCTACTTGTTCCACCATTACAATTACATCCGAGATATCGTGGTCTTCCATTTATTATTTTGCTGCAGATTTTGTAAAGTTTGATGCATTACTTCTTAAACCTTTTATATATAGTGAAATAGCCTTTGCTATTTTCCATTCCTCCAGTGTCTCATACCTTACCCAGGACATGTTAAAGACATCTAGCATTCTTAACTCTAAGAGGACTGCTCCGTGTGCAATCAATCCGGTATTAATTCCATCTAGTTCTGGTGATTTCCCTTTTTTCATTTTTTTAATAACTGTCTTAAATTCCGTCAGTTCAATATGCGAGTCTGTTGTCTGCAGTTATTCTTTTTTAATTGCTTCGTTGATTTCTGGATGGTACCACAGTTTTTCATAATATGTAATCCAGTCAGAGGGTTGTGTTACATTTAGATTTAACTTATCTCTTTCTGCTTTGTTAAGGTATTTCATTAACGTGTATGCTATTTCTTGTCTCCCGTGGATATCTTGTTCAATTCTGCTTATAAAAGCGTCCCACAATGTGGTATGAGCTGACCTTACTATCCATTTTGCTTCATTTCCTTCTTAAAGGTTTCGATCTTTGACTTCTGTTGATTTCTTCTGAAAGTACTCATTGTACGCTTTCTGCTTATCATGTATGACTTTTTGTATCTCTTCATTCCATATTTTTAAACCTCTTTTCCGACTGGTCCAATTTTTTCACGTAGTACTTCACTTGCTGTTTTATAGCGTTTCTAATATTAGACCATTCTTCGTTTATCTTTTCACATCTGTGTATTTAATAGAGCAGTTGTGTGAATCTGTTCTGATGAATATTTCTTAAGCTCTCTTCTTGCAACGGATACAGAAGTAAATTGTCCGTGTTCTTTTCACAGAAATCGTCTCAGTATTTACCTTAGCGATTTAGGAAAATCTTGACCTGGATGACTAGAATAGGTTGTGAACCGTCGCTCTTCCGAATGCGAATCCAGAGTTGTATCACTGCGCCAAAAGTGTGTTGCTGTGGTAAAATATTTCATATTGGTGTTGATTTCCGTAATTTTCTTTTTCCACTCCTAGTGACATACAGGGTTGCATTTTGCAACTGGACAGCTCAACGTGTACAGTATAATCTGCTAGCTGTCTGGAGCTCTGTAACTGTGTTGGTTGCGCCTTCCAGGAGCATCTGGTCCCTTTCTTAAGGGCAACCGGAAGACCCCACAGTGAGGTCACAAGGTACCCCTTGAGTGTGAGGTCGCAGAGCGCCAATGACGTTTACGGCATTCGACGCCCCACATATTGTCTACCATGCAACCACAATATCGGCTGCTAACAGCAACAGGAGGCGGGATTGAAAGTATCCAGTGGTTAGCTACTGAGCGTAGTTGAACTGCTTAGCCGATGAGTAACTTACGAAAGTGCTACAGTGCAAGTGGTGTTGATACAAAGCAGAGTAATGGCAACGATAAACAAAGCAAACATTGCATTATATCTACAACAACCGTAGCCGAAGTTGACACCTCGCCACAAAACAACCCAATGAATTTCGCAGAGCCAGAAGGATGAGGCAGATGTAATATTAGCGTCTCAGCAAGATGGGTCAGTGGAACGTGTGGTGTCGTATACCCTCGACTGTTCGGACAGTGTACATGAGGAGTACCATGATGACGATTCCTGCTTAATAAGTAAAAGTGATACTGAAACAGGTGCCGAGCCACGTAGTTCATCATCCTTATCGGATAGGGAGTTACAAATCCCGTCTCCAATGAATTGTAGTAAATCCTTGTCCAGGGAGCAGGTACTAGAAATAATTACGAACGTGAAAGACCATCTGCAGCATGGCAAAAAGCAATTATGAATAGATTTCGAATAAGTCCATAGCAATACGACCGTGTAGCGAATTAGAAAAACTACGGATTTTCAAGGGAGGAGAAGGTGCAGTTGTTAACTTGTTACAAAAACTGGTATTTGAGCGTTTCAGGGATGCTCCATACAATTTACAGGATTTGCATACAGTGACCTGCTACGTTATGCACACCAAATTGCACGCGACGTAGATTCCGGTGATTTCAAGGGAGGCAGTGGTCGGTGGCATAACTTCAGACAGTGCTACAGAATTGAAAGACGTAAGATAAGAAAATTTGAAACAAAGCGTCAACTTGACAATGCACAGCAACATGCGCAGTAGCCTGAAAATTTGTAGATGAGATAAACAAACTTATCCCTTCGTTCCGTGAGGAATTTGTTTTCTCCTCAGACCAGTTGGGACTGGAGGAGGAAATGCGTGTGAAAGGAACCGCGAAAATTCGTGATACCAAGAGAGTTGAATCAAGATCAGCTAACGGCAATGCCATAACGCATTCGTATACAGTTATGCTGACTGTTAATCAGGAAGATAAATTGACTGGAAAAAAATTTATTG
This sequence comes from Schistocerca cancellata, assembly GCF_023864275.1. Lineage (NCBI taxonomy): Eukaryota > Metazoa > Arthropoda > Insecta > Orthoptera > Acrididae > Schistocerca > Schistocerca cancellata. The sequence continues at coordinate 734,374,668 of NC_064626.1, forward strand.
TCCTGACGGAAGTTGGAGATGCTCTGCCCCACTACGATTCTTTCTTGCGTGTGTGATCTTGCAAGGACGGTAGGGAATATTTTCGTCACAGCAAGCATAAGAGAATTGCAGCTATGGTATGAGCACTGCTTTTGATCAATAGCTGGTCAAAAAACTTGCTTTCGCGTGATTCCTGCTCTGCGTATAAAAATCATACGTCTTTAGAGTGAACTACCCTACCAAAACGTGTCTGACATTACAGTTCATACCACCTTGAACCACTGGACAAATTCAGCCTCTGAATGTTTGTTTCTTCTGTGCCAATAAAACATATTATCCCACTATCTGCAGCTACGACTTAAAGGATAGCCAGTTTCACGGTAAACACAACACACTGTTTCGCATTCGGTTGCAGGGTATTACATTCCACAAGTTCTCAACACACCATTACACCAATGTGATTCTATATGCTTTCTTTAAGAGTGGATACGTAGCTGATCGTCCTGCACAGTTTGTATCTCCCAAGGACTTCGCCTCCGATCTTCATGGTGCGAAACTTCGTGATTACTGTGACGCGCCATTTTTCATTCGATTTTAATGGTACAAGTTAATGATTTATTTTCAACATTTCTTGAATGTCGACGATGTACATTTCGTGAAGTGTAATACATCAGGAGAGACAAAACTGGCATTCTACGGATCGGAGCGTTGAATGTCAGATCCCTTAATCGGGCAGGTAAGTTAGAAAATTTAGAAAGGATAGGTTAAAGTTAGATATAGCGGGAAATAGTGAAGTTCGGTAGCAGGAGGAACAAGACTTTGGTCAGGTGAATAATGGGTTATGAATACAAAATCAAATAGGGGTAATGCAGGAGTAGGTTTAATAATGAACAAAAAATAGGAGCGCGGATAAGCTACTACAAACAGCATAGCGAACACATTATTGTAGGCAAAATAGACACGAAGCCCACACCACCACGGTATATGCCAACTAGATCCACAGATGACGAAGAGATTGAAGTAATGTATGATGAGATAAAAGAAATCATTCAGACAGTGAGGGGAGACGAAAATTTAATAGTTATGGGGCACTGGAATTCGACAGTAGAAAAAGGAAGAGAAGGAAAAGTAGTAGGTGAATATGGAATGGGGGTAAGGAGTGAAAGAGGAAACTGCCTGGTGGATTTTGCACAGAGCTTAACTTAATCATAGCTAACACTTGGTTTAAGAATCGTGAAAGAGGGTTGTGTACGTGGCAGAGGCCTCGACACATTGGAAGGTTTCAGACAGATTACATAATGGTGAGACAGAGATTAAGAACGAAGTTATAAATTGTAAGACTTTCCAGGGGCAGATGTGGACTCTGGCCAAAATTTGCTGCAGACTAAAATTGAAGAAACTGCAAAAAGGTAGGAATTTAAGGAGATGGAAACTGGGTGAACTGAAAGAACTAGAGGTTGTATAATGTTTCAGAGAGAGCATTAGGGAACGGTGGACAAGAACGGGGGAAAGAAATACAGTAGAAGAAGAATGGGTAGCTTTGTGAGATGAAATAGTGAACGCAGCAGAGTATCAAGTAGGTAAAAAGACGAGGGCTAGTAGAAACCCTTGGGTAACAGAAGAGACATTGAATTTAATTTATGAAAGGAGAAAATATAAAAATGTAGTAAATGAAGCAGGCAAAAAGGAATACAAACGTCTCAAAAATGAGGTCGACAGGAAGTGCAAACTGGCGAAGGAGGGATGGCTAGAGGACAGATGTAAAGATGTAGAGGCATATATCACTAGGGGTAAGATAGATACTGCCTACAGGAAAATTAAAAAGACCTTTGGAGAAAAGAGAACCGATTGTATGAATATCAAGAGCTCAGATGGAAAACCAGTTCTAAGCAAAGAAGGGAAAGCAGAAAGGTGGAAGGAGTACATAGAGGGTCTATACAAGGGCGATCTACTGGAGGGCAGTGTTATAGAAATGGAAGAGGACATAGATGAAGATGGAATGGGAGACATGATACTGCGTGAAGAGTTTGACAGAGCACTGAAAGACCTAAGTCGAAACAAGGCCCCAGGAGTACACAATATTCCATTAGAATTACTGATAGCCTTGGGTGTGCCAGTCCTGACAAAACTCTACCATAAGCAAGATGTACGAGACAGGCGAAATACCCTCGGACTTCAAGAAGATTATAATAATTCCAATCTCAAAGAAAGCAGGTGTAGACAGGTGTGACAATTACCGAACTATCAGTTTATTAAGTCACGGCTGCAAAATACTAACACAAATTCTTTACAGGCTGTATTGACATCTTCAACTTTTATAGTCCTGTCTTCCTCAGTTGCGTGTAATATTACGGTATATTAATAATTTTTACTTATGGACCGTCTGACAGCAACTGAATGCTGTTGCTGTCAGACGGTCCATAAGTAAAAATTATTAATATACCGTAATATTTACAGGCGACTGGAAAAACTTGTAGGAGCCGACCTCGGGGAAGATCAGTTTGGATTCGGTAGAAATGTTTGAACACTTGAGGCAATACTGACCCTACGACTTATCTTAGAAGATAGATTAAGGAAAGGCAAACCTACGATTCTAGCATTTTTAGACTTGGAGAAAGCTCTTGACAATGTTGACTGGAATACTCTCTTCAAAATCTATAGGTGGCACGGGTCAAATACAGGGAGCGAAAGGCTATTTACAATTTGTAAAGATACCAGATGGCAGTTATAAGACTCGCGGGGCCTGAAAGGGAAGCAGTGGTTGGGAAGGGAATGAGACAGGGTTGTAGCCTATCCGCGATCTTATTCTGTCTGTATATTGAGAAGGAATGAAAACTTTGAGGTTTGCCGATTACATTGTAATTCTGTCAGAAAGAGCAAAGGACCTTGAAGAGCAACTGAGCGGAATGGACAGTGTCTTGAAAGGAGGATATAAGATGAACATCAACAAATGCAAAACGAAGAAAATGGAATGTGGTGTAATTAAATCAGATGATACTGAGGGAATTAGATTAGGAAATGAGACACTTAAAGTAGTAGATGAGTTTTGCTGTTTGGGGAGCAAAATAATTGATGATGGTCGACAAGGAAAGCGTTTCTGAAGAAGAGAAATTTGTTGACATCAAGTGTAGATTTAAGTGTCAGTAAGTCTTTTCAGAAAGTATTTGTATGGAGTGTAGCCATGTATGGATGTGACACATGGACGATGAATAGTTTAGACGAGGAGAGAATAGAAGCTTTCGATGTGTTGCTGTAGATTAGATTGATAGATAAAGTAACTAAAGAGGAGGTGCTAAATCGAATTGGGGAGAAGAGGCATTTGTGGCACAACTTGACTAGAAGAAGGGTTCGGTTGGTATGACATGTTCTGAGGCATCAAGGGATCACCAATTTAGTATTTGGGGGAAACATGAGTTTAAAAATCGTAGAGGGAGACTGAGAGATGAATACACTAATCCGATTCAGAAGGATGTAGGTTATAGTAGGTACTTGTAGAAGCTTGCACAGCATAGGGTAGTGGGCGGTGGAATATGATGGTGGATTGCAAGTGGTTTTTTTGTGTTAAATACTTTGTGTTCTGGTGCATCAATTGAGTGGAAATGAGGGAAGGGTAATGAGTATCTCGTACTACACACTTGTGATGATGATGTTTGGTTTGTGGGGCGCTCAACTGCGTGGTTATCAGCGCCCGTACAATTGCCCAATCTTTGCTCAGTCCAATTTCGCCACTTTCCTGGATGATGATGAAATGATGAGGACAGCACAAACACCCAGTCATCTCGAGGCAGGTGAAAATCCCTGACCCCGCCGGGAATCGAACCCGGGACCCCGTGCTCGGGAAGCGAGAACGCTACCGCGAGACCACGAGCGGCGGACGTACTACACACTTGTAACTTAAGTGTGCGATAGCAGGAACGAGAGCCTAACGTGACATCTCACATATTTCTTCGTTAGTGATGTAAATACTGGGAAGGAACTGGTGGTCGTTAAAGACTTTCCATTCATAATCTTCAGCATCTTCACTTGAATATCTTCACCTGGAGTGAATAGGACTTTTCGTAATCAACAGTGACAAATGCATCTTTAGTTCCGTTTCGTAGGCACAGATCTTCGCCCTGTCACATTGTTTTCAGAAGATTTTCAACTATATTTCTACTTTCCTGAATCTCCTGACAGATGTTACAGATCTCGTTCACTTAATCGGTCTGCTACGCAGCGAAGAACTTAACAAAGCGCCGTTGGTCACCACTATCCGTTATACTACACAGTGGTTTACGAGGCACGATCCTGTTGGGGATAGAATGTCTTTGCCTTTCTCTGACCTGACCCAGGCAGCGACAGGGTCGCCTACAGTTTGTCGTGCAGTCCGAGCCACGTCGCAACTTGGCTTTGTTCACGTTAACTAGTCAGTACGAGATAAGTGTTCGACTGAAGCTTGAACTCGGACCTTTGGGTCTGTGGCTTGACGCTTGTCCACCAAGACACGCAATTAAAATGTACGACAAGGAAAATTAAAACTGACCACAGCGTATTAAAGCAGGTGAACTCACGTGGAACTTACCGAGCTCTGGGTACCGAGCACTGCCGTCTTGTTCGGTGTGTTTGAGTTTTCCAGTCCAAACTCGTTGGGATTTTCCCGGTGCGGCGTCCGAATTTATGCTAATACTGACTACTCGGATTGTCTGTCTGTTCGTCGGTGTTATGTCGGTCTTTCCAGACGTGCGGTAACAGCAGACCCAGGTCATTTACAGCTCCCAGAATAAGTTTCTTGACAAGCATCCGGGTAGCCGCGTCGCCTTTAAGGTGGCGGCGAATGGCAGTGACGTCAGCCCTTCGCCACCTGCCGGACTGGGAGCGGTTATCAATGCAATACGCGGCTCTCGCTGACCTGCCGAGTTGACCTACCGGGCTGCCGGCGTCTTCTGTACTCTGCCACTAAAGTAGTGTCGGGACGCGGCTGCACCTACGAATTTGGTGTCCCGCGTTTGCCTTTTTAATTAACACTCTTGCTTAACGGTTTGCATCGAGCGGCAGTTGGAGAAATACGTTGCACGTCCAGTTACTCTTGGACACAGTGTTTGTATGCCACTGCTCGGCTGCAAAGTCGTACAGTTGAGAACAATATTACTGAGTGTTATTCTAACGATCCAAACATTCGTAGGATCAGAAGGTCCGCCATATTCTCTCACGACAGGTATACTTTCTAAAGCCGTCTTCGCACGGGACGGGGCAGCTAACGTTGACTTGGAATCGGACTTGACGTTCGGCCTCACAAGACACAGAGCCGTCGGCACACGGGACGAGCTGGTTAACGTGATCTGTGCTCTCAGCGCTCTCCAGCGGCAGTTGTCGGCATTATTTGGTTGCCAAACCAGATAGCTTCTTGACGAAAATGGACGCGCGCAAAATAATGCGTTAGCACTGTTAGCGTTTGTCGAAGCAGAGCGGAGAAAATCGCAAAAAAGGTTCTGGACTCGTCGATGGCTTCACCAGCGAATTGCTGGTAGAGGACACTGCGTAATGCTTTACAACGATCAGATACACATACTAGTAGAAGTTATTCGTTAACTCAATTGAATCTCCATCCCATTTTCGGTTTAAAAATGGATATGGTTATAATATCTAAAGTCAGTTTGCACATGCGTAACATTCACATTCTCGTTATTACATTGATTATCATTACACGGATTTCAAGATCGAGATTCGCTTCGTAATTTGATTCGGAGGAAGAGGAGCGATTTTCCAAGCTGCTCACTATCAGTGAAAAAGATATTTACTGGCAAGATACACTCCATAAACCCTCCACATACAGATCTTATTTTTACAAACGATGTATTGTAAACAGTATATACAGATATTTATCTTCCTAGATCTTTGAAGAATGTCCGACAGTGTTCGAAGAAACTAAGGTGCGGAGAATCTCCACAAGTATGTGACTAGCTCTAAGATTTTTTAATTTATAAGATCTACCAAATTATAGAGAATGATGAAAGTTAAATAGATCTGAATACAATATTGGGAGGGCCCCAAGGAAGCATAACAGGTTCTCCAATAATCCAAATATACCTGAACGATAGTCAGATAAGGTCAGCAGCATTAGATTGTTTGTTGGCAATGCTGTTGTCAGCACCCATCCGTCCAGGCAAGGTCGTAAGGAAACGCAGAATGAAATACACCATATTTTCATTTTGTGTACTGAGTAGTAGGTTTCTATTTAAGCACACATATTTAACGTAAAACATGAGAAAGATAAGTCAATAATCGGTTCAAACATTAACGGTTATCTTCTTGAGTCAATAACATCGTTAATGCCAACGTGATATTAAAGAGAATGTGTGAAATGGAATGCCGGCCGGTGTGGCCGTGCGGTTAGAGGCGCTTCAGTCTGGAACCGCGAGACCGCTACGGTCGCAGGTTCGAATCCTGCCTCGGGCATGGATGTGTGTGATGTCCTTAGGTTAGTTAGGTTTAATTAGTTCTAAGTTCTAGGCGACTGATAACCTCAGAAGTTAAGTCGCATAGTGCTCAGAGCTATTTTTTTGAAATGGAATGCTATCATCTATTACCACAGTTCTCGTAAAGTGAGAAGTCGCTAGCGCGTCCAATTAATAGATATAACCAGAAATCAAACAAATTCAGAGAGATACTGACAGCCTCATCAACGTCAGCATATCTCATGCGGAATTTTAATACCGAAGCTCACTGAACTTAAATGTGCGTCTTTGGAAGAACGGCGACATTTTTCTCGTGGAACTCTACTGAGTAAATTTCGAGAACCAGTATTATAGGAAGACTGAGAAATCTGGTACTTCCATCACGTATCTCGCTTAGGGATCGTGAAGATAATATAAAAGAATTACGGCGAGAACCGAGGCATACAGTCCGTGCTTATCCCCTCGCTCCACATTGAAATGAATAAGTCATATACCTCTAATATGACGAGTAGCAGGAAGAATCCTCTGCCATGAACTGTACCGTGGCTTACACAGTGAACATGTAGATAGAACGCCGCGGTGTTGCAGTTTACACATTCGACACGACTACGTATTAAAAAAATAATTTTGTGCATATCAAGTCGACAGCTACGTTATCGCGAAACATGTACCAATATGTCAAAAACAAGATTTTATTTCTATCAACGGGACGTCTGTGACAGGTCACGGCCGAAACGTATCTTAACATTTTTTTCCCCAGCATTCAGATTTCTCGTAAAGATAAGTCTTTTGGTGGGAAATACTGTTCACTTTAGAATAGAATTTTGATGAGTGTGTCAGATAAAATGGGAGTGGTAGTCTACTGATGCTTTCTCAAGGAGTCTTCATGGTACTCATAATATGGATGACTCGACGCAGATGTGAAACCATAATACGTCTGCGAAAATGATTCATACCAAGCCAAAATTCGACATTAATCGCGCATTCTGGGAACCTTAAGCCGTTCTCTGGGGGGACGCAAAAACGCGGACGTCACAGCCTGGAATTCCACGTCCCACTACACAGCGGAGAGTGAAATAATCTGGAATGTTAGATATTTGCCCCGTGGAGAGGAACGTGCCCAGTCAGATGCGACATCGTTTTACGTGACAAGCAGTGCATAGGAGTCGCCATATTGTATGGCGTTAAATATCGTATTTGCTGGGTTTCCTTTCTCAGAGTACATGGTATGAACATAAGCTATTTCAAAGCATCAGCATTCTGAGGATCTCTCGAAAACTGGTCGTTTAAGCTACGGAGTATTGTAATAAAATGACAGGAAACTACATACCTGTACGTAACTGCTTCCTGTAGTTGATGTTTTAGTGATATAAATTGTGTGTTACGAAGCTATACCGTTTCAGTGCCACGGCACAACGATGATGTACCAAACGCTCATCTTTTTGGCACTATTTGCATATTAAATATCAAATAATGACACTTGTAGATACATTCTTTAGACCGTGTATATCAAATACAGAGAACCGGCAACTCTCAACTCTAAAGACAAAAGTAGCGCGTTTGCCCATCCAACTCCTTCCAATTTTGTTTCACCTTTTGTTTCCTACAATATTCATGCTCTTTCTTATTCATTTCATAGAGTTTTTCGAAGCTGCTCACTATCAGTGGAAAACATATTTACCGATAAGATTCAAATATGAGCGCCCCCATATATATATATATATATATATATATATATATATATATATATATATATATATATATATATATATATCTCGTACGCTACATATTTGTTAATACACATATGTATAATGGTATCTAAAGAGAAAATGTTAGAAAAAGTCTCGAAAAGTTATTGACGAATTTACAGAAAATTTCTGCACGATACTCTAATAAACATTTGGACGGACACAGGCTATATTTTTAATATATAAGGTATTTAATAGGGATAAGTTGTCAGCAAAAATCTCGAAATTTTTCGACAGATTTACTTCCCATTAATTCGCAATAGTCTAACAAACATTTAGACTGACATAAGCTATGTATTTTTTTAAACAATAATCTACAGGTTTTATGTTAAAATCTTTTTCGCTTATACAGTGCGAGTCAAAAAGGACTTTACAACTTTAGAAAGATATACAAATTTGTGACATAACTTACAGAATCGGTAGATGTGTCATTTTGTAGTGAGCAACGTCAAGTTTGACATAAATATGTCAAGTGTCATTTTGGCTCGATGTGACTACCTTCTGTGATGCGGCAAACATCCCACCGGTAATCAATTTTTCCTATACTCGCGGCAGCTAATTGGGCGCAACCTGTGCAACAGCAGCGTAGATTCGATTTTTTAGGTCGGCTAAAGTGTTTGGTAGGCGAAGAACGTATAAACGGCCTTTAATGAAACGGCAGACAACTAAGTCTTGTTTTTCAAGTCTTGGAAGCGAGGTGGACATGCGATTGGCCCTTCACGGTCAATCCATCGACCTGGGAAGCGATTATCGAGAAAACCTCGAACTTCAGTGAGGAAATAAGGTGGTGGACCGTCTTGCTCGTAGTAAACTATCCCATCTCGGTCACTTTCATACATCTGTGGAATTAAGAAGTTTTAAAGGCTATCCAGATACGCAGTACCATTGAAAGTAGCAATTTTAGCTGTGCACTACGCCGGCGTTCCTAGTGGCGGAATGTGGTACTGATGCATTATGTGAACCAAACTTGTGGTTGTTTGCTAAAAAATGATACATCTACCGATTCTGTAAGTTATCTCCATAAATTTTTGTATCATTCCAAAGTTGTAAAGTCCTTTTTGAGTCACCCTTTATATCCTTGTATCCTTCTCCTTATGTATAAGTTTTTCACAAAAATTGTATACGCAACTATGTTCTGTTTTGATTTCTTCCTAGCAGTCTGTTTTAACAAAAAGCAGGAAAGTTGTATTTATGGATTATCGTCTGATGATTACAATACTACAACACAACCTGAATCAACCGAAAGTTTGTAATCAGACCCTTTCGCAGTTTAAAACTATGCGAAATAGTCACTGAAGCTGTTATCCTCACAGACCCGTCAGCAGGTGAGGTCACTCATATCCTTTTTACCGACTATTCCAAACGATTTACATGCTTATTTTAAGCTACTTCAGTTACTAACTAAGTTTTCGTTAGCAATAACAATAAACAAGTCTCACGTTCAGAGAGAGAGAGGGGGAAGGAGAAATTGGAGGCAAGAAAAAAAGGGAGGAGGAGGAGATGGCGGGAAAGAGTGAGATGACGAGGTGGAGAGAGGTAGAGGGGAGGAGGAGTTGAACACAGATACAGAAGATGAGCAGATATACAGAGAGAGAGAGAGAGGAGAGGAAGAGGGAGATTAGGAGGTATTTCCGATTACTATACCTACAGTATGTAGCAGTTGCCGGCTTCGCTAGTACACTATAGATACCGTTAGGGCATACTGAATTTTCTTTTTGAGTAGTCTTAATAGCCTTTCAATGCTGAAGGTAGCATATCTTGATTTTATTATTTCTGAATCTTCACTGTGATCAAACATTCATCTACATCTACATACATACACCGCAAACCACTGTACAGTGCCCGGTGGAGTGTACCACGTACCATTCCTGTTCCACTCACAAATAGAGCGAGGGCAAAACAACTGTCTGAAACTCTCTGTACCAGCCCTTATTTCTCGCATCTTACTCGTAATGAACGTTGGCGGCAGTAGAATCATTCTGCAGTCGGTCTCATATATGGTTCTCTACATTTCCGCAGTAGCGTCTTGCGAAAAGAGCGTCGTGTTCCCTCCACGTATTACCACTTAAGCTCCTCAAGTATCTCCGCAATACTCGTGTGCCGATCGAGCCTATCGGTAACAAATATAGCAGCATGCCTCTGAATTGCTTTGATGTCATCCTTTAGTCCGAACTGGTGAGGATCCGAAACACTCGAACGGCACTCAGGTACGGGTCGCACTAGATGATGATCTACATCTACATCTACATCTATACTCCGCGAGCCACCTTACGGTGTGTGGCGGAGGGTACTTATTGTACCACTATCTGATACCCCCTTCCCTGTTCCATTCACGAATTGTGCGTGGGAAGAACGACTGCTTGTAAGTCTCCGTATTTGCTCTAATTTCTCGGATCTTTTCGTTGTGATCATTACGCGAGATATATGTGGGCGGTAGTAATATGTTGCCCATCTCTTCCCGGAATGTGCTCTCTCGTAATTTCGATAATAAACCTCTCCGTATTGCGTAACGCCTTTCTTGAAGTGTCCGCCACTGGAGCTTGTTCAGCATCTCCGTAACGCTCTCGCGCTGACTAAATGTCCCCATGACGAATCGCGCTGCTTTTCGCTGGACCATGTCTATCTCTTCTATTAATCCAACCTGGTAAGGGTCCCATACTGATGAGCAATACTCAAGAATCGGACGAACAAGCGTTTTGTAAGCTACTTCTTTCGTCGATGAGTCACATTTTCTTAGAATTCTTCCTATGAATCTCAACCTGGCGCCTGCTTTTCCCACTATTTGTTTTATGTGATCATTCCACTTCAGATCGCTCCGGATAGTAACTCCTAAGTATTTTACGGTCGTTACCGCTTCCAATGATTTACCACCTATGGCATAATCGTACTGGAATGGATTTCTGCCCCTATGTATGCGCATTATATTACATTTATCTACGTTTAGGGAAAGCTGCCAGCTGTCGCACCATGCATTAATCCTCTGCAGGTCTTCCTGGAGTACGTACGAGTCTTCTGATGTTGCTACTTTCTTGTAGACAACCGTGTCATCTGCAAATAGCCTCATGGAGCTACCGATGTTGTCAACTAAGTCATTTATGTATATTGTAAACAATAAAGGTCCTATCACGCTTCCTTGCGGTACTCCCGAAATTACCTCTACATCTGCAGATTTTGAACCGTTAAGAATGACATGTTGTGTTCTTTCTTCTAGGAAATCCTGAATCCAATCACAAACCTGGTCCGATATTCCGTAAGCTCGTATTTTTTTCATTAAACGTAAGTGCGGAACCGTATCAAATGCCTTCCTGAAGTCCAGGAATACGGCATCAATCTGCTCGCCAGTGTCTACGGCACTGTGAATTTCTTGGGCAAATAGGGCGAGCTGAGTTTCACATGATCTCTGTTTGCGGAATCCATGTTGGTTATGATGAAGGAGATTTGTATTATCTAAGAACGTCATAATACGAGAACACAAAACATGTTCCATTATTCTACAACAGATTGACGTAAGCGAAATAGGCCTATAATTATTCGCATCTGATTTATGACCCTTCTTGAAAATGGGAACGACCTGCGCTTTCTTCCAGTCGCTAGGTACTTTACGTTCTTCCAGCGATCTACGATAAATTGCTGATAGAAAGGGGGCAAGTTCTTTAGCATAATCACTGTAGAATCTTAAGGGTATCTCGTCTGGTCCGGATGCTTTTCCGCTACTAAGTGATAGCAGTTGTTTTTCAATTCCGATATCGTTTATTTCAATATTTTCCATTTTGGCGTCCGTGCGACGGCTGAAGTCAGGGACCGTGTTACGATTTTCCGCAGTGAAACAGTTTCGGAACACTGAATTCAGTATTTCTGCCTTTCTTCGGTCGTCCTCTGTTTCGGTGCCATCGTGGTCAACGAGTGACTGAATAGGGGATTTAGATCCGCTTACCGATTTTACATATGACCAAAACTTTTTAGGGTTCTTGTTTAGATTGTTTGCCAATGTTTTATGTTCGAATTCGTTGAATGCTTCTCTCATTGCTCTCTTTACGCTCTTTTTCGCTTCGTTCAGCTTTTCCTTATCAGCTATGATTCGACTACTCTTAAACCTATGATGAAGCTTTCTTTGTTTCCGTAGTACCTTTCGTACATGATTGTTATACCACGGTGGATCTTTCCCCTCGCTTTGGACCTTAGTCGGTACGAACTTATCTAAGGCGTACTGGACGATGTTTCTGAATTTTTTCCATTTTTGTTCCACATCCTCTTCCTCAGAAATGAACGTTTGATGGTGGTCACTCAGATATTCTGCGATTTGTGCCCTATCACTCTTGTTAAGCAAATATATTTTCCTTCCTTTCTTGGCATTTCTTATTACACTTGTAGTCATTGATGCAACCACTGACTTATGATCACTGATACCCTCTTCTACATTCACGGAGTCGAAAAGTTCCGGTCTATTTGTTGCTATGAGGTCTAAAACGTTAGCTTCACGAGTTGGTTCTCTAACTATCTGCTCGAAGTAATTCTCGGACAAGGCAGTCAGGATAATGTCACAAGAGTCTCTGTCCCTGGCTCCAGTTCTGATTGTGTGACTATCCCATTCTATACCTGGTAGATTGAAGTCTCCCCCTATTACAATAGTATGATCACGAAACTTCTTCACGACGTTCTGCAGGTTCTCTCTGAGGCGCTCAACTACTACGGTTGCTGATGCAGGTGGTCTATAGAAGCATCCGACTATCATATCTGACCCACCTTTGATACTTAGCTTAACCCAGATTATTTCACATTCGCATTCGGTAATAACTTCACTGGATATTATTGAATTCTTTACTGCTATAAATACTCCTCCACCATTGGCGTTTATCCTATCCTTGCGGTATATATTCCATTCTGTGTCTAGGATTTCGTTACTGTTCACTTCCGGTTTTAACCAACTTTCCGTTCCTAATACTATATGCGCACTATTTCCTTCAATAAGAGATACTAATTCAGGAACCTTGCCCTGGATACTCCTGCAGTTTACCAATATTACGTTAACTTTTCCTGTTTTTGGTCTCTGAGGACGGACGTTCTTTATCAACGATGATAATGTCCTCTCTGGTAAGCCGTCAGGTATTTTATCGTTTCGCCCAAGGGGGGGTCCCTCTAACCTAAAAAACCCCCGTGTGCACGCCACACGTACTCTGCTACCCTAGTAGCTGCTTCCGGTGTGTAGTGCACGCCTGACCTGTCTAGGGGGGCCCTACAGTTCTCCACCCAATACCGGAGGTCGATGAATTTGCAACCATTATAGTCGCAGAGTCGTCTGAGCCTCTGGTTTAGACCCTCCACACGGCTCCAAACCAGAGGACCGCGATCGACTCTGGGCACTATGCTGCAGATATTAAGCTCAGCTTGCACTCCGCGTGCGATGCTGGTTGTCTTCACCAAATCAGCCAGCCGCCGGAAGGAACCAAGGATGGCCTCAGAACCCAAGCGGCAGGCGTCATTCGTTCCGACATGTGCTACTATCTGCAGCCGGTCACACCCAGTGCGTTCAATAGCTGCCGGAAGGGCCTCCTCCACATTACGGACGAGACCCCCCGGCAAGCACACCGAGTGCACACTGGCATTCTTCCCCGACCTACCCGCTATTTTCCTGAGGGGCTCCATAACCCGCCTAACGTTGGAGCTCCCTATAACTAATAGGCCCGCCCTCTGTGACTGTCGGGACCTTGCCGGAGAATCGGCCACTGGCCCAACAGGCGAGGCATCCTGTGGTGGCTCGGAAACGATGTCATCACCACTAGGAAGCACCCCGTACCTGTTGGAAAGGGGTAAGGCAGCTGCCACGCGGCCAGATCCCACCTTCGCCTTTCGGCCAGGCACGCGAGAGCCCACCACTGTCCGCCATTCACCCTGGAGTGATGGCTGACCGGTAAGATGCTCACTGCCGGAAGACGCAGCGACATCAGGGGTTCCATGTGATTCCAAGGCCACCGAAGTAGGCATAGGTCTCACCACAGTTGCCCCAACGCCACTACGAGCCGACGCCTGCGCCTCGAGCTCGATGAGCCTAACAGACAAAGCCTCCACCTGCCCCCGAAGAGTGGCCAATTCTCCTTGCGTCCGCTCACAACAACCACAGTCCCTACACATGACTATGTTTACCCTACCCTATACGGTGACAAATTCCCAAGATAATCTTCTGATGAGCTACTCTGATAATCAAGAAACACTCACTGAAATACGAGACGCGAAAACTACGCTAGGTTTTCCCAGAAAAACTATTTAAAAGCTAAGCGCAGCAAATAAGTACAAAAACGCTTTATACAAACAGTACTCGCTGCTGCTGGTGCTCTCGCTGTCACAAGACAACTGCTGATTCAAGTGACTAGTGGCTAACGGCCGCGAAACAAACAAAAGACGGTTTTAGGGCGCTTTCTGTTCTAAACGATCAAGAAAACACTAAGAAATCTAACACGAAAACTACGTAAAGTTTTATCAAGAACTGTTAGTTACTATGCAGAGCAGATAAACACAAATGGAATCCCTTCCTTAGTGGAAGGTCGGAAACAAAATGCAAAATAAACGCTTTATACAAACAGTACTGTGCTGCTGCTGGTGCTCTCGCTCTCGCTGTCACAAGACAACTGCTGATTCAAGTGACTAGTGGCTAACGGCCGCGAAACAAACAAAAGACGGTTTTAGGGCGCTTTCTGTTCTAAACGATCAAGAAAACACTAAGAAATCTAACACGAAAACTACGTAAAGTTTTATCAAGAACTGTTAGTTACTATGCAGAGCAGATAAACACAAATGGAATCCCTTCCTTAGTGGAAGGTCGGAAACAAAATGCAAAATAAACGCTTTATACAAACAGTACTGTGCTGCTGCTGGTGCTCTCGCTCTCGCTGTCACAAGACAAATGATGATGATGTTTGGTTTGTGGGGCGCTCAACTGCGTGGTTATCAGCGCCCGTACAATGTCCCAATCTTTGCTCAGTCCAATTTCGCCACTTTCCTGGATGATGATGAAATGATGAGGACAACACAAACACCCAGTCATCTCGAGGCAGGTGAAAATCCCTGACCCCGCCGGGAATCGAACCCGGGACCCCGTGCTCGGGGAGCGAGAACGCTACCGCGACCACGAGCGGCGGACGGGGGGGGGGGGGGGGGGGACGGGTCGCACTAGTCTTCTATACTCTGTCTCCACTATGGGTGAGCCACACATTACCAAAATTCTCTCGATAGAATTACAGTACGGAATTCAATATCCCGCTTTTCTGTCTGTTGTCTGAAGTTTCAGCAACAAACTGGTCCACAAGTGACTGAACGAAAGAACTGGATCCGTCTATTGACTTTTACGTGAGACCAGAACTACCCACGATTTTCTGATAAATTTTTCACCAGAACATGTGAATAGGAATTAATGTAGATTTTCTAACGAATACGCTCATTGTCACTGAGTTTTCTTCATTAGTTTTCCTTCTGTTTCTTTTGTCGCGATGCTGCAACTGTTTATTTTCGCAACAGTCTCCGAACAGTACCATTATATCCTCTTCGCTGCCATTCGTTACTTTCTTTGTTTACCTAGAGAGAGATTTAAAGCATGTTTGAATTTCATACACCTCTCTTCTGCGCTTATTGTTTTTAAATTCCTTTTTGTCAGTACCTCTTTTAAGATGGGAACTATTTCTATTAAAAACATATTCTCTCCTACTTCTTTTGATGAACTTTCTGTATCTGGTGCCTACATCCCTATAACACCATCATTTTCATTACTTCACGTTATTTTGAAAAAACTCTCAAAATTGTGAGTCTATTTGTAGCCAGGAGGTCTACAATATTTGTCTCGTGCTTGAGATGTCTGACAAGTAGTTTGAGGAAGCTGCCAATGTGCGGACAAACGGTGGTCAAGTTGATGTGTAGTTAACACAGTCTATAACCCTATTGTGTATGGTCCATGCCGTTCAACTCCGTAGGTTAGCCTCGGTAGTGATGTCATTTTCGGTTCAGTAGCTGAAGCTGGTATTCTGTACACTACTGAGGCCTGTTAACGATCGGTCGGCTTCCCGATTATTCGTCCACTGTACCGAAAGGTGATGAATTGTCAGTAAGGTCATTTGTTCAGTTCAGTGTGTTTTTATTGCAGAAATAACTTGTTATTTTAGAAATATTGAATGATTTTTTCGTATTGGATTTAGTGATTAGGTTTTACTGAAGAAACAGTCAGACACATATGAATGGAAAGTGCGTTCATCAACGTTATCACGCATGCATGGAAACATGCATTCTCAGAGGTCAGGAAATAGTAAACCTTTTTATGCATTTCAGCCACACTCATGAAAGTAGGCATGAAGCGCATAGTATTGTTAAGAAGACAAAAGTGACAAACGCGAGCACGACAGCTCCAGGAAATACAGCGCCATGTGTTTTGTCAACGTAATCTGCGGCATGAGACAAACTCCTTTGAAATGCTAGAGAGCAGTTTGGTTGAAAATCCAGGAAAACCGTTACAACTTCTCCTGCATAATTTGAAATATGTCATGCACTCCTTCGCAACAATAATGATAGACTTGTTATACTGCTTGTTAATACCACTTTTTATGGAAGACTAATCTATACTCACTTAGTACCAGTAATAACATTTTGCTCAGAGGCTTTATTGTGAAATTTTATGGAATGTTTCTGATACAATTAGCCACAAATGTCATTACAAACCTATAACGTAATGTGCACATGTGACTTAAATAATAAATATAAGAAGTTAAAACACTGGTGTAACTATCTACAAATTTTTAAAATAGGAGATAACAGGTTTAGCACTGGCTGCTTAGGTATTAGCTGCTTGTGCCACCATTTATTAAATTTTGGTAGCAAGTGAACCAGTCCGCCGCTCGTGGTCTCGCGCACCTCATAAAAAGGGTGAACAACTGACAAAGGAAAGAAAGAAGGAGGATTCTAGTTTAACATCTGATTGATAACTAAATCGTTATAGGTAGAGTATTAGCTCGGAATTAATGAAGATACTGAAGGTAATTGGTCTTGTCCTTTGCAGAGGAAACTCCCTGGTATTTCATTTCACAGTTTTGGAAAACCATCGAAGTCCTAAACCAGGATTGTTGGACTAAGGTTGAAATCTTGTTCCTCCCGAGTGTCAATCCAGTGTATTCAGTGTTGTTGTTGTGGTCTTCAGTCCTGAGACTGGTTGGATGCAGCTCTCCATGCTACTCTATCCTGTGCAAGCTTCTTCATCTCCCAGTACCTACTGCAGCCTCAATCCTTCTGAATCTGCTTAGTGTATTCATCTCTTGGTCTCCCTCTACGATTTTTACCCTCCACGCTGCCTTCCAGTACTAAATTGGAGATCCCTTGATGCCTCAGAACATGTCCTACCAACCGATACCTTCTTCTAGTCAAGTTGTGCCACAAACTCCTCTTCTCCCCAATTCTATTCAATACCTCCTCATTAGTTATGTGATCTAGCCGTCTAATCTTCAGCATTTCGAAAGCTTCTATTCTCTTCTTGTCCAAACTTCTCTTCACTATGCCTTGTTTATCGCCAAGGCATAGAACCCCATAAACTGCTCAAGTTGTAGCTCTGTCCAACAGCTATATTATCAATTACGTTTGAACGGTAATCCACGCAGTAGCCACAGAACCCATGATTGGGCTTCTTATGTTGCCATTACTGTGAAGACCGACATGCATACCACGCGAAATTGCAGAGGGTAGCAATTGCCCCCGCCGCCTTCCTTTCCATCGTCTTGTATATGGAAGTTTTCCTCAGTGGTCATTTTGCTGTATAGGCCGTGGCTGGGTTTTAGTATTCTATACAGCAAACTGACCATTGAGGAAAACTTCCATTTACAGAAGGCAATAGCAGAAGGAAAACAGGTCTTAAACGAATACACTACACTCTGCAAGGGCGCACTATTTAACACATTAAAGGAGCTTTACAAATAAACACAGCACAAACAGATAAAGTCTACACACACGCACACGCACACACAAAGATAAAATGCACACAAAATTCAAATTTGCGCCGAACTCTCTGGTGAACAAATGAACACGGACTGGGCTGGGACACACAAGAAACCACAATCACACTGTGTTCTGGTGTAGGGAAAGGTGTTTTAGTACGTTATTTGTGGAAAATACTTGTTATAGCTACGTGAGCATCACAACATCTCAGCATGATGCGGAGAATGGAAGTGCTTGCCACACGAAAACGTAAGAAAATACGAAAATAGGCGCGAAAACGTCGCGAAAAACTTAATTAAATTCTAGAAGATAGGTTAACTCCGAGCAAAAAAAACTTTCTCATCAACATCGTTTGGTTGCAGATGACAAGCTACCTGTAGTAATTAACACAAAAGTGATCCAGAAAACTCATGTACACGAAATGTAAAGGTATTTACAAAAGGAAACGATCTGTTGTTCGAACTAAAAATGAACATAATTTTATAATCATTTAAGAAAAATGTTCACATTGCAGAATAAACAAAAACGAAAAGCCACTGATGACGGCACAGTGTTGCCGAAACATGTTTGGGTACTGAGGAAAACGGTGTTTTGCATAACTGGCGGACCTCACATCCAACAATAATATTTAACATTGATCAGACACTACATGGAGTGAATGCGATACTAATAATCCTATTCGTAGAGTTAGTGATTATGACTGCGACAATGCCATTAGAGGCATCTGCCGTTCTCAATCCGTAGGAAGATAATAGAGCTCCGACAAAAAAAGTCGTTATTCAACCACTGGTATCTTTTGTGGCATTTAAATACGTAGTATAAGACACCTAAATTGAGATACAAATTATCAGTTATGTTTGTGAGGTTGTCAAAAAAATTAATGAAATGTGGTGCTTGTGTTTATTTGTGGCAATTGCAAACTAACTTTTTGAAATGTACTACAAGTAACATTACGTCAAGTTCAATATGTTTGTCTTCCTGATACCGTGAAAATGTGTTTTAAGATTTCTTTTAATGAAAATAGTTTTATGAGACAAGAGAGAGACGACTTCTTGCATCTGGCAGAAGACTAATCAGCAACTTTTTGTCATGTCTGTGTAGCAACTACTTTCCTCATTAAAAAGACTGTAAATGTGTACGAAAGAGTCTGGTCGTCGCAAGAGATTATAATTCTTTGCGGCCAAACGCTCTGAGTGAAAGTGTTGCAGCCACACCATGTTATGATGATCTTTCCAAAAAACAACGGAACACGAACACTTGCAGCGTACAAGTATACTTCGCTCCGAAAAGGGTGTCCTATTTTAAGAATGACAGGCGAGGTACGTTGTTAAACATTTAGAGGTGGCGTAGTATCCAATAATGGTCAGGAGTAATTGTAAGTTGTGGGCGTTGCAATGAAGACGAACATTGTACAATGAAATATTTTCCGCATGATCGGACTTCATAATTGAAGGCATGACACCACGTGCCTGTTGAACAGTAGTGATGTAATACACCGCTTAGGAATGTACAAGGGGGCTCCAAAAAGTAAGTTACGCATGTCGCACTACGCTAAAATCATTGAGCAACAAGGTGGCACACTGTCAGAAGAGAGTACATGTTAGGGGTTCCCTGAAGACACAGTTCTTCTGCGGTACAGATAACAGGTGCGTTACAGTGTGGCAGTGAAATGGCGTAGCAGCTGCAAACGTACTACAGAGTTAAAGTACACGGGATACTACAATTCTTGTGAAGAAAACATCGCAACTGGACACAGATGCACCCGAAATTCTGGTGGCATATGAAACAAACACAACGTCCCGTCCAGCCGTCGTGCAATGGTATCAACGATTTGACCAATGGCGTACAGTCGTGCGAGATGCTGATCACAAAGGAAGGCTACCGATACCAATCGCAGTCGAAAGCGTCCAGGCAATCAAGCAACTGAACTGCAGCACTTGCAGTTTTTCCGGCCATTAGGGCGTCCACACAGCGATTCTCGAACGGTTCCGTTATGAAATAGCTGATTTCTATCGTCGAGGAAGCTGACGATTTGTAGAACGTTCCGACCGTTGTTTACGGAGGCTTGATGACTATGTTGGAAAATAGTGTCATATCTATGTCACTTTGAAGTGTAGTGCTGCGTTCAATATAAGTTAGTCAGCCTGCCATAATAACGTGTGGCTGACATTTCGAAGTTCCGTAGTGAGAGCGCACTGAGTGGCGTGGCCAAGGGAAAAAAATCTTTTGAAGTAAGACGATGACCATCGTATGAAACCTACTAGAAAAAGTTAGAAAATCAACATACTAGAAAGGGCGCAAGATAATTGCATCGTTTCCATCGGGTATGAGAGTAAGGAGGACAGTCATCAATCTGGCAACTAAAGACACCGCATTTAGACAGATAATGCTCTCATTTTTCGATTTAATTCCATACGTTGCCTTTTCTACTAAGTAGATTTCAACCATTAACTGTGATTCTGGAAGAGCTGTTGAATATCCACCTACAGCTGTTATAAAGTGAGCTTCGAACTGCAAACGCCTACCAGCTACAAATTATGTTAGATATCAGAATAGGTTGCTTGGTTTGTGGGATTAAAGGGACCAGACTAGATGTCAGAATACGTGGATGTTAAGAGTGTACCAGTTTAGGTATGTAGGATGGACGTCATGATTCCAACCCCAGTTGCTTCATTGCTCCGTCACCTAAGTGGACAGTTCTATTGTTCAGTTTATTTTTAATTCAGATATATTGACATATTTTTTCATCCGGTTGCAGAAGAAGACATAGTAGTCCTCCAGATATTTGGAAGATAATATATGAGAACAGTCCTCGCATCCCAGAAAACAGTAGCCCTAATATTGCTTGCAGATGACGTCGACTTCGGGCTTTTTGATACAGGATCATCGAACTCCAACCCCTGTTTTGACTGTGATTGCTGTTTCGTTAGTCAGGCTCCACAAATCATCAGTAGCAAATACACTAATGGGCCGAAACATTATGACCACCTGCTTTATACTTTTTTGTCCATTTTTGGAACGGAACACATAAATGATTCTGCGTATCATGGAGCCGACAGTTTTTTGGTACATTTATGGAGGTATCTGGCATTAGGTGTCCAAGGATAGGTCATGTAACGTGCATAAATAACGGGCCGCTGCTTCGCGGACGCGGTGATGGAGCCCCATAGCGATCCAGATAGGTTCCATAGGATTTCCATCAGGCGAATGTGGTCGCCAGGACATCAACGTGAGTTTACTATAAACCACTTTAGCATGGTTCTGGCTCCGAGACACAGACAGTTAGACTGCATCAAGTATGAAGGGATGCAGGTGGTTCGCAGCTGTCAGCGTGTTTTGGATTACCACCACAGGTCCCATACCGGAGTAGAGCTCCCGCCAGTCCGTGGCGCGGTGCACATTTCGAGCCGCCTTTCACCTCGATGACGCCGTTTCTTTGACGACCATCAACCTAGTGCACCAAAATGTGATTCACCCGAAGAGCCGACACGCTTCATTTGTCGACGGTCGAATACCGCTGCAATCGTAACTGACGATGTCGTTAGGTCATCATGTGGTCTGTTGCGGAGCTCTGTGTTCAGCAACGTACGATGAACGGTGTGCTCTGAAACACCTGTGCACGAACCAGCATTGTGCTCTTTCGGCAGATATGTCACAGAACACCATCTGTCTTACTTTACAGAGCAGACAAACCTACGAATCCCAGGAGTCGTAGGCGTCCAACCATGTACATTCTAGCGCCTAATGGTAGTTTCACCGTCCTTCTTCTACCTCTACCTCTTTCTGACCAGCTTCGCCGTTTTCGAGATATTCCTTCACAGGTTCTGTGTGACAATAATCTGCCGTTTGTCAAAATCGCTTATCTCCATGATTTCCCCATTTGCAGCCCATATCTTCACCAGAGTTTTCCCCCGTCCGTGTCTGCTCCATTTACACTGCTGGCCATATAAATTGCTACACCACGAAGATGACGTGCTACAGACACGAAATTTAACCGACAGGAAGTAGATAATGTGATATGCAAATGATTAGCTTTTCAGAGCATTCACACAAGGTTGGCGCCGGTGGGGACACCTACAACGTGCTGACATGAGGAAAGTTTCCAACCGATTTCTCATACACAAACGGCAGTTTACCGGCTTTGCCTGGTGAAACGTTGTTATGTTGCCTCGTGTAAGGAGGAGAAATGCGTACCATCACGTTTCCGACTTTGATAAAGGTCGGATTGTAGCCTATCGCGATTGCGGTTTATCGTATCGCGACATCGCTGCTCGCGTTGGTCGAGATCCAATGACTGTTATCAGAATATGGAATCGGTGGGTTCAGGAGGGTAATACAGAACGCAGTGCTGGATCCCAAAGGCCTTGTATCACTAGCAGTCGAGATGACAGGCATCTTATCCGCATGGCTGTAACGGATCGTGCAGCCACATCTCGATCCCTGAGTCAACAGATGGGGACGTT
This sequence comes from Schistocerca cancellata, assembly GCF_023864275.1. Classification (NCBI taxonomy): domain Eukaryota; kingdom Metazoa; phylum Arthropoda; class Insecta; order Orthoptera; family Acrididae; genus Schistocerca; species Schistocerca cancellata. Next base: position 734,397,252 of record NC_064626.1, read on the forward strand.
TGCAAGACAACCATCTGCACGAACAGTTCGACGACGTTTGCAGCAGCTTGGACTGTCAGCTCGGAGACCATGGCTGTGGTTACCCTTGACGCTGCATCACAGACAGGAGCGCTTGCGATGGTGCACTCAACGACGAACCTGGTTGCACGAATGGCAAAACGTCATTTTTTCGGATGAATACAGGTTCTGTTGACAGCATCATGATGGTCTCATCCGTGTCTGGCGATATCGCGGTGAACGCACATTGGAAGCGTGTATTCGTCATCGCCATACTGGCGTATCACCCGGCGTGATGGTATGGGGTGCCATTGGTTACACGTCTCGGTCACCTCTTGTTCGCGTTGACGGCACTTTGAACAGTGGACGTTACATTTCAGATGTGTTACGACCCGTGGCCCTACCCTTCATTCGATCCCTGCGAAACCCTACATTTCAGCAGGATAATGCACGACCGCCACGGGCCTTTCTGGATACAGAAAATGTTCGACTGCTGCCCTGGTCAGCACATTCTCCAGATCTGTCACCAACTGAAAACGTCTGGTCAATGGTGGCCGAACAACTGGCTCGTCACAATACGCCAGTCACTACCCTTGATGAACTGTGGTATCGCGTTGAAGCTGCATGGGCAGCTGTACCTGCACACGCCATCCAAGCTCTGTTTGACTCAATGCCCAGGCGTATCAAGGCCGTTATTACGGCCAGAGGTGGTTGTTCTGGGTACTGATTTCTCAGGATCTATGCACCCAAATTGCGTGAAAATGTAATCACATGTCAGTTCTAGTATAATATATTTGTCCAATGAATACTCGTTTATCATCTGCATTTCTTCTTGGTGTAGCAATTTTAATGGCCAGTAGCGTACATACTTTCGTTACTGCGTCACATGCTCGCTACGTCACAAGGTGGCATCCAGCGTCGCGGTCGGCAGTGGTCGTGATGTTTTGGCTTATGAGTGTATGTACAGAACATTTGTGCTATTCATTTTATAATGCCCCACCTTTCCCGTGATATTTGTTTTAGCACTTGCTTTTGGCCAGTGTTTTACAAATGCTACAAATATATTTCACGGAAATGTACAGTGCTCTCTCTTCTGATTTTCTTAAAGCATAAGATACTTTACACATCAATTCATGGTTGTCCAGGAACATAGTAAGAACAGGAAATAAAAACGGATACGTGGTTTGCTGTTTTGACATTGGGTCTTCTCGTTGAACGTAGTGCTTTGGACTAAAAAAAGGCAAAAATAATTGCGATTTTTTTCTACCTTGATGACAACGTTCTAGAGCACCCTCCAGTGTAACACGCTATATAGAAATGAAACATCGACGAAAAAAAGCACGCACAAGAAGACTACACAAAGTTTTGAAACATGGTGCTGCAAAAAAAATGAATGGCTTTTTCCAAGGAAGTATTACAGGCCCTCTGCTGTTCCTGATCTACATAAACGATTTAGGAGAAGATCTGAACAGCTCTCTTAGATTATTTGCAGATGATGCTGTCATTTACCGTCTTTTGAAGTCATCCGGAGATCAAAACGAATTGCAAAATGATTTACGCAAGATATCTTTATGGTGCGAAGAGCGGCAATTGATTCTAAATTCCTAAGAGTGTAAAGTTATCCAAGTGAATTCTAAAAACATTCACTAAATTTCTGTTACACAATAAATCACACAAATCTAAAGGCTGCACATTCAGCTGAATACTTAGGGATTACAATTACGAATAAAATAAATTGGAATGATCACATAGATAATACTGTAGGGAAAGTAAAGCAAAGGCTGCGATTTGTTGGCGGAACACTTAGAAAATGAAAGTGGTCTACTAAAGAGACTGCTTACACAACGCTTGTCCGCCCTCTTCTGGAGTATTGCTGTTTGGTTTGGGACCCGCATCAGATGATATTCACACAGGATATCGACAAAGTTCGAAGAAGGGCAGCTCGTTTTGTATTATCGCGAAATGAGGGATATGATACGCAAATTGGGGTGAAAATCATAAAAACAAATACGTTGTTCGTTGTTGTAGGACCTTCTCATGAAATTTCAATCACCAATTTTCTCCTCGGAGTGCGAAAATATTTTGTTAGCGTCCACCTACATAGGGTGAAACTGATCATCATAATAAAATAAGAGAAATCAGAGCTCGCACGGAAAGATTAATGCACTCGTTTTACCCGTTAGTTGTTCGAAAGTGGAAAGGAAGAGAAATAGGTTGGAAGTGGTTTGGTGAACCCTCGGTAGGGCACTTAACTGTGAATTGTTGAATAATCATATAGATGTACATGTAGCTTGTAAATCGGGTTGCTCATGAAGAGAACCTAAGTCGATTCGTGGAGAAAATAAATTTATGATACAATCTAATCAAAAAACGGGATACGCTGACAGAAAATATCCGGACGCATCAAGGAACTGCTAATTTGATTGTCGATGGTGGGATAGAAGTAGCAGAGGGAAACCGAGACTTTACCAGAATAACGGGTTCGTGTGAGCGAGATTATTGACTTGCACCAACAACTGCATAAATTCACTCTTCGGTCTCAAGAACATAACAACACAAGGATCAGACTTAAAACGCAACAAAGATCAAGGCTTGTAGGGTATCGCTGCATACGTATAGGGGTCAGTCAAATGAAAAAGAGACAGATGCAAAAAAATATGTAAACTGTTCATTATTTGAAAAGGAATCGCCGTAACTGTTAATACTTCTATCCCACTGTGTGACAAAACCGTCAATGCCCTCATAAAAAAGTGTTTGCGTTTGCCTACGGAACCATGTTAGTCCCCATGCACGCATCTCTTCGAAGCAAACCGACGGCCACGAATGTGTTTTTCAGGGCTTCAAAAGTAGTGAAATCGCACTGCGAGAGATCGAGACTGTATGCAGAATGTGTAAGGGCTTCCCAGCGAGACTTCTGCAGCATAGTCGAAACACTCTTCCAAACACTTGAGAGAGCATTAGCCTCCAACAGTATAATGTCGTCCATGAACATTTCTGAGCGTTTTGACTTAATGACGGGCTTCAAGTTTTCCAAAATGTTCACGTACCGCGGTGCGTTAATTGTGGCTCCGTGTTCCAGAAACTCAATGAGCAGCAGGGCCCTGCAGACAAAGAAAGAGGTTAACATGACTCTTCCGTAGCTGTAGTTTCGGCTATGCTACGGAAGTCCTGCTGGGAAGTCTTCACACATCCTCCATGCATTCGCAATGTCTGCTAGTGAGGCTTTCATGTTTATGGAGCCCTGTAGAAAGACATTCGTGACCGTCGATTTGTTTCGAACGAAGCGGTGCACGCCTGGTTACAAACATGGTTCCATAGGCAACCGCAAACATTTTTCCATAAGGCACTGACCGGATTGTCTCACAGTGGCGATTGCTTTTGAAATACCGTACAGTTTACTTACTTTTTTACATCCGTCTCGCTTTTATTTGACTGCCTCATTGTTTCCGTTAAGCTACGTTTATGATTGCATTAGGAAAGCAAGGTACAGTCTGTTACTTAAGATTGTGGTCAGGTTAGTGAGTAGAAAAGTGTATCTGACAACAAACTAGAATCTATACATACACCATATATGAACAAAACAAAAATACAATTACCATTAATAATAGATCCAGTTACCCACAGCGTCGATAATTGCTCGGCATCTCCTAGGCATGCTTGCAATCAAGTTTTCCGCGTACTCAGGTGGAAGAGACCCCCCCCCCCCTAATGCGTCAAATTTACGTTAACAGCTGTTTCAAAGCGAATTTTGGTTGAACTTACAGCAGTGTTAAGAATGGGTTTCCCAAAAATGATTAATAATAATTTTTTACATTTTTGGTCCGGCCATCCTGATTTAGGTTTTCCGTGATTTCCCTAAATCACTCCAGGCAAATGCCGAGATGGTTCCTCTGAAAGGGCACGGCCGACTTCCTTCCCCATCCTTCCCTAATCCGATGAGACCGATGACCACGCTGTCTGGTCTCCTTCTCCAAACAACCAACCTTTACATTTTTGGAGTCACTTTACTGATTTTTTAACCAATTTATAGCGTGTTACTTACTTTTGTACACATAATTTTGACTTCCCAATATATTTAGGCGCCACGACTTGACTCATTTTCTGGCATTTGGGGTGCGTACAGAGAAACACAGCCTCAAAACGCGACGCGTAAGCTGCAAAATGAATGGTTCAAATGGCTCTGAGCACTATGGGACTTAGCGTCTGAGGTCATCAGTCCCCAATAACTTAGAACTACTTAAACCTAACCAACCTAAGGACATCACACACATCCATGCCCGAGGCAGGATTCGAACCTGCGACCGTAGCGGTCGCGCGGTTCCAGACTGAAGCGCCTAGAACCGCACGGCCACATCGGCCGGCCGTAAGCTGCAGTCATGTCTCTTCTTGAGTATCTCAGTCAAGAATTCAAAGTAAAATAATACGTTATGGACATTTCATGGAGCACAAAGGTTCCCCCTATTGGGCTGTGAAAGAACTAAGTCGATACCTTTCATCATTTGTGTGTAATGTCGACCACGCTCTTACTTGACTATAAGGAACTGAAGTAACATTTGTAATAGCTACCTGACATTCTCTGGTGAAGGTGATACAGCAACTTAGCCGGCCGGAGTGGCCTAGCGGTTCTAGGCGCTACAGTCTGGAACCGCGCGACCGCTACGGTCGCAGGTTCGAATCCTGCCTCGGGCATGGATGTGTGTGATGTCCTTAGGTTAGTTAGGTTTAAGTAGTTCTAAGTTCTAGGGGACTGATGACCTCAGAAGTTAAGTCCCATAGTGCTCAGAGCCATTTGAACCATTTGATACAGCAACTTACATTATTTAAGCGCTTTATGAGGTAAGAGTCATGCTTTAACCAACTTTTTAATATTGGCGAGATATACTTAGTACTGATGATGTCGTGTCCAGCGTAGTAGTTAGGTACCTAATCTTTAGCAACCGTGATTTGAGTTACACTTAGTAACGATGGTGTTGTGGCCAGCGTTGTACTTAGGTTTTGATTCTTCATGATCTGAGGATGATTGCTAGTCAGGTAAAACTGGTGATCAAGTTTTATTGTAGTCAAGACTGACATAACAGTTTTTCTTTTTCTTTTATTTAACCACATGTCAGTCACAGGTTTATTCAAACGCAGGTTTCAGATACAAGCGACAGTCATCTTCAGATCCAGCACAGTAGCAGGTGACGTGCAATTGCTAGTAACGAGATGGGGACATTGGTCAGTTTCAGTGCGACCTACGAATCAGCCCCTTATTTGGAAAGAGCCACGGCTCGGACACGCGCGACCGATACGTCACGGGAGGGAACGGGCACGCGGATAGGCGAGCTGACGCAACAATTAGCTGCGGCCTACCTGTTGCGCAGCCGCGTGACCCACAGCCGCGGCTGGACAACCGTGGCGGCGGAAGATGCTGGCGAAACGCGCGCTATTCACATTCAGGCGGGCACGGCGAGCGCATTCCGCATGCGTAATCGTGCCGGCATCTGAGGACGGCCGCGTGCCGTCTGTGTCCGACGGGAAAGCGCCTGCCGTTGGCTTTGTCGCTCAGGCCAGACTGTCTTCTCCAGCCAGGAGCATAGCCGGCGTCGGAACCTTACAGGCGAACTGCGGCGGTGGTCTTTCAGGGCTATTATTGTGGATGAATAGGCGATCAGGAACAGGACAGTTTCTACTGATCCGAGCAAAACTACGACTCATTGGTACGATAAGCTATACCGACAAAGTACGTCCTCATCCACAAATATGTAAACAGTTACACTGAAACTGGTAAACTTGCCTAATATCGTGTGGGGCCCCCACGAGCACGCTGAAGTGCTGCAACACGACATGGCGTGGACTCGACTAATGTCTGCAGTAGTGCTGGAGGGAAATGACACCCTGAGTCCTGGAGGGTTGTCCATAAATACGCTAGAGTGCGAGGGGGGTGGAGATTTCTTCTGAACAGCACGTTACAAGGCATCCCAGATATGCTAAATGATGTTCATGTCTGGGGAGTGTGGTGGACAGCAGAAGTGTTTAAACTCATAAGAGTGTTCCTGGAGCCACTCTGTAGTAATTCTGGACGTGTGGGATGTTGCATTGTCCTGCCGGAATTGCCCAAGTCCGTCGGAATGCACAATGGAGATGAATGGAAGTAGGTGATCAGATAGAGCGCTTACGGGCGCATAACTTGCCAGAGTCGTATCTAGACATATCTGGGGTCCCATATCACACGCCCCACGCCATTACAGAGCCTCCACCAGCTCGAAGCTTGAACAGTCCCCTGCTGACATGCAGGGTCCACGGATTCGTGAGGTTGTCTCCTTACCCGTACACGCCCATCCCCTCGATACAATTTGAAACGAAACTCGTCCGAGGCAACTTGTTTCCCGTCATCAACAGTCCAATGTCGGTGTTGACTGGCCCAGGCGACGCATAAAGCTTTGTGTCGTGCAGTCATCGAGGGTACACGAGTGAGCCTTCGGCTCCGAAAACACATATCGATCACGTTTCATTGAATAGTTCGCACGCTGACACTTATTGATGGCCCAGCACTGAAATCTGCAGCAATTTGCAGAAGGGTGTCACTTCTGTCACGTTGAACGACTCCTTTCAGTCGTTGGTCCTGTTCTTGCAAGATCTTTTTCCGGCCGCAGCGATGTCGGAGAATTGATGTTTTACCGGATTCCTGATATTCACGGTACACTCGTGAAATGGTCGTACGGAAAAATCTTCACTTTCCTACCTCGGAGAAGATGTGTCTCATCGCTCGCGCGCTGACTACAATACGACGTTCAAACTCATTTAAATTTTGATAACCAGCCATTGTAGCAGCAGTAATCGATCTAACAACTACACCAGAGACTTTATGTCTTATATGGTCGTTGCCGACATCAGCGCCGTATTCTTTTGGCACTTCTGTGTATGTAGTAAACTGAAGTGAATTTAACGTTCCATCTTCTGCAGCTCTACTTACATTTGTACTCCGCGATCTACTCTACGACGTGTGTCTATGGGTGTACTAGGCGCGTTCAGCAAGTAATGATCAAATTTTGTATCGGTCAGTTTCGGTTGAAGAAATGAGGAGTTTCTTGTGGGACACTGTGGAATACTCTCGTTTCAGCCCCTACAGTTTCAAGGGGTTCCGATAGGAGCCGGCACTATACGTAGCCTTCAAAACTGAGGTGCATTCTAAGAAAAGCACTGTCGCTGAGTGTCTCTCGGAGGAATACTGGAACACCGCAGATATTCATTGGTGTTAGCAGAATGTCTGCGGAGAACTCGCAGTGAACAAAAGCACGGTGATTCGTTGGGCGAGGCTTGTAAGTCTATGTACAGTAAACGTGAAGTAAGCTGCTGAACATACACATCGATAGAGAAATACGCCAGACAATTCAACTCGCCGAAAGAATGACGGACAGTTAGTCGGGTGTCCGAGAGTTAAAGGGATCCTCTGGGCAGTGAAGGCTTCTGCAGTGTTCCACCCATTTGTTGCTAGTGTACATTGGAAGAGTAGAGAGAAGTGACAACACATGGTGAAAGGAACACGAAAGCCACTGACGACTGGAGTATACTGCGAAGTCTGCGCTAGCAGACCACTCTCTCGTAAACAATCATCTAATCCGATTTAGAATAAGTCCTGAGATCAGCATCACGACAAATTTATTACCAGCCACGACGGTGTCGTGAAGTAATAAACGCTTAGAAGCAGGAAAGAGGAATCGCAAAAAATAAATAATATTTGGTTTCCAGCTCGCTAGTCTATGCATATAGACAATAAACATCGGAGAAACAACAGATATCTGAAAAAGCCCAGAGCAGTTGCAGGACGAACGTCAAAGATGAGCTGTATACCTGTTAACTCACACCGAGCGAGGTAGTGCAGTGATTAGCACACTAGACTCGCTTTCGCGAGGACGACGGTTCAATTCCGCTCCGATCTTGATTTAGATTTTCTGTGATTTCCCTAAATCGCTTCAGGCAAATACCGGGATGGTTCCTTTGAAAGGGCACGTCCGATTCCTTTCCGTACTCCAAGGCTGTGCACGGTCTCTAATGACCTCGATGTCGACGGGACATTACACACTATTCTTCTTTCTGTTGAGTCAAAGCCTACAAAGCACTACATTTTTCTGACAAGCAGTTGTCAGTAAATGCACAATGAAAGAAAGAGCTTTAGGTTCACAACTGATATAGACATTAACTCTCGGAGATAAACTGTTTCAAATGTATTTCAGTAAGAGAATTATATTTCTTCAGTAACAGGGATCACTGTCGGCATCTCAGTAGATGCTGAGTGTATCCATCCAGACACTTAGGGAATGATCCGCGACATCTCGTCTCCGTAAACAATGTGTTATCAACACACCTTAGACTCTATGGCCACGTGTAAGAAGAAATTTTCATTAGATTTACCAAATTTATAAAGCACGGTTCGGTTCATGTTTTCATACTTCATGCCAACGCTCGGGATTAAATTCCACTTCTCTGTAATATCTCATGGCGCGAGAACGCGTGATAATGGTGATGATAGTCCATTCGTCGGATGAGGACGTTGTGGTCGAAAGTCGGTGGTCTTCTCATGCTATTATCATTTCTGTATCATCATCAGCCATTCAAAATAATCAGGACATATCATTCCTACTTGGTAAAGAAAATGGGTCAACATGCGCGGAAAAAGAAAATCTTTCGAACTGGTTGACTGACCTTACATCTCAAGGTCTCTCGAACGACAATGCCAAAATCTACTATCCAGCGATCATCTGTATATTGTTCAAGAGCGACTTTTCCCTTATTATATTATGAAGAGATTCGGAAACAACGCGCGTCTTCATAATCTCAACATATAAATGCCAGAAAAATTCACAGCACGACAGATATTACTTGAAATGTTGTTGCCATCTTTAACACTGGTAGCTAAGTTATTTGGTACTCAGTTGATACTTCATTGGACAAACGTCCGATTTTTTTACGCTAATAAAGAGCTTCTTTCGACCATTTTAAAGCTGCCTCAAAACTGTTTTGTTTCCTAACTCGCACATAACATGTTTCATAGAAATAAAATAGCATGCGGGAATATAGCTCATAAAGACACAGCACTAAAAGTATTTCGCGTAGTGTCCAACGAAACAAAACAGCAGTGAAAGAGGCAGGAAAACAGTGTGAAGCCATATATATACTGCAACTGTCGGTTCTGAAGGGGCATTGAAAGTTACTAATAAGAGTTACGGGGAAAATGTATTACGAAAGAGAAACAAAATAATTTAAAGTGGCAGCACGAAGTAAAATAATGCATTACTCGAGTATGTGTCATACAAGGGAGTAAGTGTGACAAATTAACTATATGATTTTACAAAGAAAACTGAATTCATGAGTTTTGTACGCTAGTGAACCATTCAAAAGCTTACCAACAACGTATTTCGTTTTACTACCGCTTTAAGGAAGTAGTGATACACTTTCTCAACAGTGAATGAACTGTTGCTAGTTAAAGGCTCCTACAGACTTTTCAGATACATGTATACATGTTGCTCCTGCGTGTCTGCCCACCTTTCATTATGTTGTCATTCGGTCCATTATTGGTGGCTCTTGCAATCCAACAAAGTTCTTCTTCGGTCCGTCTGCCACACATAAGCCTGGTTGCATGTCCTGCCACCCCACATGTTCAGTTTCATTACGTCTTACACTACAGGTTGTTCTCTCATCTGTTTATTAGTTTTCCCATCTCTCCTATTAATTCCCAACATACATTTCTCCATTGTCCACTTAACACCTCTTATATTGTGAATATCCATGTCTTACTGCCGTAAGCCCAAACTGGTAAGATGCTCTGGCCTTAATCTTTCATTTTAAACAATCGGAAAATGACTTCTGAAAACCCAGTTTATTTTTTTGCAAAAAAGCACTCAAGGCCTATTTGATTCTTCTGTTTATTTGTTTTACTTGTCACGTATTCAAAACCTTCAGCTGCCATAAATACAAAAACTGATCAATTGGTTCTTTAGTGAACTTTATCTTAACCATCTTAAAAGTGGTTGTGATCCATTCCTTTAGATTAACTTAGATAAAAAAATTAACAACCACATGAATTTTTCACTTGATTTATGCCAAGACGCATTTCGGGGTTTCACTCATTTTTAGTTAGTGTAATGCAGGTTCTGTCATTTCATTGCTAAGATACACAAATTTCTTTTCCATGTGTTCATTATATATTGTTTTAGAGTTGTAGTAGAGTTTCAGGTCTACTTTGAGATTAGCTAAGCAGAGTTGTTCGATTCACTGTTGAATTTTATCTGCACTAGAGGCAAAAAGTACCATGTCATCTGATTTTTCACCGTTAGGTCATAATCTTTATGAGAAAGCCCTCACACGATGGTAATTCACACCTATCGTTCCATACTGTAATTTTATTCGCGACTTGTAAATGTTCAGTTGTTCTACATGCAGTATTATAGACAGTTTGTTTCTTTGTCTAATCGAAAGTTAATATTATTTTCGCTTTCGAATCTTTAATGAATATCTTGTACATTACAGACATTATTTAGGGAATTAAATGTTTTATTAACTACTTGTGTTTCTGATTCAGCCTTGCATTATATAAACATTTCAAGAATTTGTTAAATGTTTACATAATTTTCTCTGTGTTGTTACCTATTGTACCATTTTATAACATAACTGATAAGATATATTCTCTTCCAAATATAAATTTCTTTTTTTGTCGTATGTTTCGTTATACGATCATCAAAACGAATCAACCGGATTTTGTGGTTCACTCTTTTCAACGAGATGCGTCAGGCTTTACGACATTCGCGCAGATTTCTTAGTGGTATTCATATGGGATTTTTCTCGTAATCAAAAAGAGATACATGGAATGTGAAATTACAAAACTAGTAGTGTTTTTACTAACAACTTAAGTACAATTAATAAAGTCAGAAATGGCATACGAATGTATATATTTTATAAATTAAAGTCGCCCACCACGTTTTTTAGCTGTGTGTCACTGCTACTCGCAAGAGCTGCTCTATAGATTTTGATACGGTTTTCACTATTAAGTAGATTGATTCAGGGGGAAGATATGTTTATATGGTTTACTATCTCTGCGCCAGAAGAGCAGTTCTGCAATAGATACTTACTGCTGCCGCTGGGAAGTCGGGGCGGGCCGCTAATATTGTATAAGTTCCAGTTGCGAAACTTCTATTTTTCGCTAACAAGTACTGGAAACAAAAAATTATTCAATCCTTGCTATTAAATATGTAATATGCTGCATTTTCCATCTCTGTGATGTTGATAATAACTAAAAAATGTTAAAGATACGATGATAGTGATAATACGTAAGAGAAAGAGATCAATTGTTGGGTCTGATAAAAATCACTTTGATGATCGTACATAATTACAGTTTCCTAATTAACGAGCAGTACAGTGGTGAGTACATATAAATAACGAAACAAAGCTTTTTACGCAAAGAGACATAGGATAAGAGCTGCGTGGAGTACATTTCTCATTTTAGCCCCACTTGTTTGTTGACGCACCTAAAACGCTACGACATGTGACAGTGGCAGCCATGTGGAGGGCAGCTTGGGCAGTGGGAGGCGGAAGTTCCACACAGAGGTGAAGGTCTGCTGCCGAAAACGGACTAATGTCTCCTTAGTATTCACGGTCGCGAGCCCACTAAGAGAACGCCTTCCGGTCGCAGTTCGTGACGTCGGAACGTACCTTGGAAGTCCATGAGCAACAGCTCCGTGGTGTTGGCGAAGCGCTTATCGCCTTGGCGAGGCCTCTGCAAGTTATATTTCCAATTAACAACGGATGTGTCCCCATCAATAGCCTAGACGGAAAGTAATGCGCACATCGATGAAAGAGTAGATGCATGAAGAGCTAGAGTGCAGAGAGAACGTTATTTAGGAATGTAACAGAGATAAAGAGATAAAAGAAGGCCCGTAGCGATGCAACCGTTAGTCAGCAAGTAATGAAACGGTGAAAGCCAAAAATTCTAACGAGGAGGACTGGTCACTGATTGTGGTCAGATACCATCTGAGTTATTTGGTCTAAGTGGTTGCAAGACGTGGAACATATTTAACCTAACAGCCACAGCATGCGGCAAACTATCAGATTTCCCGAGGCACAGATGTCTTAAAAATATGGACGGAGTGAAGCGACTGTTGTCACACTCTCACATACGGGAATTATGTAATTGTATTCGATACTAATAAAGACGTGTAAGAAAGGAAGGTAAATGTAAGTGGAAGTAACAAATGAAGCCCAGGCCATGATGAAAGCACTACGACGATTAAAATTGATAACAAAGTCAATAATGAGAACAGTAGAAACAAAAATACATAAATCAAGTGCAAATATTTTAAAGGTTTTCGTGCCTAGAAAATCATACAAACTTTTAATTTGTAATGCATTTTGAAATTGTTTACAACTTTTAAGACTTCAGAGAGGTTTTAGTTAAATCTACAAAGAATCAGTCTGCTATAAAACTGAACTACACTGCACGTTTTCTCTATACTAAGATATCAGTGGAGATGCAACTGCATGAAAGGCAAGTTCAACGAAAAAAACTTTTATGCAAAGGCACAACAATTGAGAATGGTTCTACACATTCGCCTGCGCGAGTGCGTGCATGGGTCAGTTACGATGTTGTAACAAAAATTTATGAAGAATGTATGATGATGTAGCGTACCGTTATTTATATACTTATGCTGATAATTATAGAACAGAAACGATTTGTTAAGGTTAGATAAGTCATAAGACCAACTTGCTTCTACTAGCATCTGCTGGATTCCAGGCATAATATCCCCGTCCGCTTAACGGATCACTAGCAACAGTGTCACATTCACGACTTCTATGACATGAAGGAGATGTCTATATTTTTAGTAATGCATGGCATAATCAGGAATGAACGCACCGATCTTTATGAAATTTGTTAAAAAAATGTTTTTACAAAAAATCTTTTAATACCTACATCACATTTACATAAGACAATTAAAATATGATGAATAGCTATTTCTGTTGTAAGTAACAACTGTCTTCAGATCATGCACATATTAAATTCTGGTTGAACAGAGATTGGATGTACCAGTAATAATCATCATGCAGTGACGTGGATTTGTGTAAAAAGCAACATATATTCGAAATCTGGTGCTAACAGAAACAGAAAAACTGAGCCAGCTGTACACCGGACACGTACGAAACACACGTTGATCAGTAAAATAACATCTATCGTTAACTTGCAACTGCATGAAAGGCAAGTTAAGCGAAAAAAAACTTTCATGCAACGGCACAACAATTGAGAATGATTCTACATATTCGCCTGCGCGAGTGCGTGCATAGGTCAGTTACTTTTTGACACTGAATGGGGTAGTCAAATCATTCCGGCTGGACATACAAGAATTTTATTTCGTTGTCGACTAGATTAACGTGATGTAGCGATGGTCGTTTTATATTTTATGATTGACCACGATTTCGTCAATGAGAGTGTAGAACCATTATTGTCTATTAAAAATTGGAAAAAATAGCACAGAATACTTTATGTTTTAAAGTAAACTCGACAAACGCACTTTGCAACTAAATATCGGATGCAGAAAGAGTGCAAATAACCATTTGTAAGAGGAGAGGTCGTGTTTTGAAGCGGCTTCGTAGAATCGCTTGAAACTCTATGAACCTGTATTTAACGCCAAGCACTACGTTAAAAAAAGACTGAGTGATGTTCATACTGCAAGTATGGAGATTCTGTGCTACAGAAACGTTGTACTTCAAAATATTATTTAAAATTAAGTGGAGTGGTAAAGTACTGAGAAGTTAGATATGCTACCTAGCATATGGGAACACAAGGATCAGAATGCGCCCGACGAAGTCTCTTTGAAGAACACGTGGTCTTAATTTGTCACGTTACGGCTTCTTGTCAACGATGAATCAAGCGACAACGGCAACGTTTCCACTTTCCGCCAATATGTCAATATATACACAGCTGGTTCTGTTTTGATGTACTTCCTTGCTTTTGGAGTTACAAACGAACCCGCAAGTGATATCGTAAGTGACCAGCGACAAAGAGACAAATTTATAAGAAAATAACCCATCTATATCTACTGCAATTGCCGTCTCTTCTTCCGTTCTTATCAAAAAATTAGGGAAGTATCCCGGCCTCAAAACTCATTCTTCTTTTAAAAATCGCTTATGCAGATAATATTACACATAACACACACGAAGATAATATTTTTTGGGTTGTTACACATAATACTGAATGAGACGCCAGGAACTCTAAAAGTATGCTGGAAAGGGACAACTGGAAAAAGTGGAGTAAAATATGATGGGAAATATATTTCTACGCTACACCACATCATCTACTGCATACCGTGAGGTGTAGCGCCTATAGACACAAAGACACGCAAATAATGTTCATTCAGCTGAGTTTAAAGGTCTTGCTTTATTTGCTAATGATTTTGGTGCTACGATGAGCAATCTTCTGGTCCCTGTATGATAAACCGGGTTATAATTCGGGTGACAGGCACTACACAACTCAACAGAGGGCACAATCAAATAGATGTCCGTGATAATGTATTCCATCTTTCCTGTTTATGCTCCTGACAGCGCCAACAAATTAAGAAACCGGTTGTGATTTGAGTTTTGTTGACATGCTGGCCCTGTCAGTATCATAAGAAGGAAAAAGGGAATTTATCATCGCAAAAATGAATTTTATTGTGCCCTCTATCGAAATGTGTTAAAGCGGTTACCCAGTAATTATCATGATTACCCAGTTTTATCAGAAGATGGCTTGGTACGTTGTAGCGCCGAAATCGACAGCAAATAAAGCGAGAATTGTAGATACAGCAGAAGGATCCATTCATACTAAAATAAAAACGTAGCAACAGGCGGCGTCTCCTGATCTATCTGGAGAGGGATATACTAAGCGCACATAATGAGTTTTCTTGGACAATTCAAAGTGTTGGTGCAATACTGTTCTGACAGATTAGGAAATAAATCAACGTCGACGACTGTTGTTCACGCTCTGGAGGTCTCTTTTGACATTCAAGAAAATCTTAAATCTTTCTTGTATTCTTCTCGCAAGAGATGGATGTTCTGTCTCGTATCCTGTTCACGACGCCTAGCTGTGTAGCCACGTATGAAACAGACTGCCAATCACTCATGCCGAGAGGTTCACGTTGAGGTGATGATCAGCATCAAACAGTTAGACTGCATATACAATATCGTGGATCACTTTGGCTCCAAGCAAACAGCGAAGAAATGATGTCCACTCTTACAGACGGTTTGAAAATCTTAAAATAAATTGAACAATTGTCTGTATTAATGCAAGCCGATCTTCTCAATGAACGAAGCTATAATTTCTCCATATCATTAATTATTATTCGGTTGGTGTCAAGCAGCAATAAACCAAAAATTGGTTGTAGGTTATTTTATTCAATAAGTACCGTTACTCGTTTCATACTGGTATAATTAATTAACAGACGGCTTTGATTTTCCGCTGAGTCGCTCTAAGATAGCCACTAATTCACTGTTACAAATGTTTTTGTTAAAGATGACAGCGCTACAGACTTATCATGGAGTAGAACTTACATCAAATGTCCGTCTAAAATATTTCTTTTTACAGTTTTTCTTCAACGAATGGTATTCACATTGTTGTTTGTATTTTCAAACTCATGCACGTTGGTTTTCATTATTAATTGCTTTCGTTTGGTCACAGAAGAAATTATCAATGGGCACCACGTGTTTTGACCTATAGTCTGTTCTTCATAAGAATAAACCTGATGTAAACATTACATCATGTATTCTTCCACATTTGCTTGTACCACATTGTATTTAGTTTCACATGGAGAAAGCCAAGCTGTGACCAGTACAGTTAAGTGCGAAGGATGCTGTGTCACACGCACATAGACGGAACGATAACGCGGGACAACAGCTTTACCGGCGCATTAAGCTTTGCCAGCACTGGTCAGCCAACGGTCCAATTAATCTGCAATGATGTGAGCAGTTGCAGTTCAGACTTAAAAAGAGAAGAGCTAAGGAACAATATAGTTTCGAACATCATTTAATTTTTAAAGAGAATGAAATAATATTCAGCAAAACTCCAGCACTGCCGCGCCCTTCTTAGGTGACCAGACGGAAAGCATAAAATGCTCTCGTTCTCATCTTACATTTTATCCTAGATACAAGCAAGAGCGATGAAAATTGCTAACTTAAACACAAGGTAATTTTTCTGAGCTAGCTATGTGTGATGCAAAAGCATACTGCAGAGATTTCACCGTACTGTTGAATACTGAAGCCAGTGAAGGGATTAATTCAAAGTCAGTCGCCAGGTAGCCTCTTAGCTCCTTCCTTATCTGAATCCGAGAAATACATTTCAGTTCTGGAACTGTCATCCGCTATGTCGATAACGAGTCGATCAACAACAGAATGAACGAAGCCAACCAGGCGCCGCATTTTCTCCTCCTCTTTTATGAGGTGCCGTACTGTATCCCGCCAGCGTTCGGCAGTGACGTGTGAAGAAGCTGCGTGCGTTAGTTCCAGCACGGCGTGGAGCTTCTTGTTATTTCTCGGGCCAGACCCCTTAACTTGTTCTCTTGGGTTCATATTGTAATGGTACGGTGGCAAATGTAAAAATGCAGCATTTGTGTGGTGTGCTCGGTGTTGTGAAAGTGATTGTTTTCCATGTTCCTACGACACTTATCTACAACTGTGGTATAAAACGATAGATATAGTCCAAATAAAGAGTATTTGGTTTTTCATTTTTGCCGTAAAAATTAAGCTATTATGTTTTCTTAATTTAAGCAACCTCTATTAACAGTCTTTCATAAAATATCGATAATTAAGAATCTGTATTTGAAATGAAAGGAATTTCGCGTGCATTATGTAATTAGAAACAAGAAGACGTGCATTATTCATAAAGAATTATGATGAATTTTCGAATTTCGAGATGTAGATATTTCAAATTGAACGAGAAAAGAATTTACGCAGGTGAGACTTGAACTACCGATCCAGAAACTGCAGTGACTTTTTTTTCAGAGGGCAGCTAACCCTCTGACCGAACTCGCTAAGCTACCGTGCCGGTCTGATTCAGTTAAATCCATGTTGTGTGATTGTGTGCCTCGACTGTAAGTAACAGTCCCTCGGAAAACTTCAAAGCCGACTATCTCTCTAAGTTTATGAAGAACATTAAGAACAATCTATTTCTGGACACTTTTTACCCGTGTTCCACAAGAGTGTTTCATTACGGAACAGTAAACAGCCTCAGACATTACTGCGTTTTAACAATGCGACAATCGGAGCACAACAGTGTAGAAGCTGTGACTGTATACGATTTTTGAAAAGAAAACTGCATAGCTAAAGCGTGATTAAGAAATATGTTGATGTCTGTAAATACATTAGAATATCTTAAAGTTTCATTTAACGTAACTTAGTAATAACATGTCTAACACATAAGTAGGACCTACTTCCCATTGCGTAACAACACCAGTGTACGTGTGCTACAACTTCTGACCAATCATCGCGTTTGTGTTTGTTTACGTCAGGTTTATTCTTACGATAAACTGAATATAGTTACGGCGCACGAAAACAAACACAGAGTATTTAACAAATACGTGATTGTCAAACATGTTTCGATACATTCATACGGTACAAAGATATGGCATTTCGGGAAAGAAAGCGAATATTTTTGTTATAGTAAACTGAAAACGCATTTTACATGGAATGTAGGACAGTAAATACTCAGAAATGAATGGAAATTGGTCAATTACAAGATAAAAAAAGTATTTTACAGAAATGGTAGAGAAATTGATGTGCCCTTGTATCACAACCAAAACGGCCTTGCTGTGCTGGTA
Organism: Schistocerca cancellata; assembly: GCF_023864275.1. NCBI lineage: Eukaryota > Metazoa > Arthropoda > Insecta > Orthoptera > Acrididae > Schistocerca > Schistocerca cancellata. The sequence goes on from NC_064626.1 coordinate 734,415,062, forward strand.
CTGCGAACAGCTGTAAGCAAGGAGCAACTATAGCCCTAATTTTTCCCGACGGCATGCAGCTCTACTGTATGTTTAAATGATGATAGCGTCGTCTTGCGTAAAATATTCCGGAGGTGAAACAATCTCCCATTCGGATCTCCGGCCGGGAACTACTGAGCAGGACTCTGTACGTCCGTCTGTACACTGAGGGTTACGGGACTTTGGCTATTCAGTACAGAATGTCGAATCAAAACACTTTCAGCTGTCTAAATTTCCAGTCGTTATTTGTTTGAGCAACTAGTTTCAGCGCTACATAATGCACCAACTCCAGGCCCCCTAATCCCTGTGTCGGAATAATATCACCTTTGGTCCAAACAAAATAGAGCTCAGAATACAGTGACTGGTATCCGTAGATTTCTTCTTAACGCAGTGATATCTTCGATCATTCGATCATCACTTGCCGAACTCGTCAAGTGATGATTGAAAGACTTGCTTTGCTAAGAGGAAATCTACCGATACCAGTCACTGAATGCCATCTTCGGCAAATGACGATCGAAAGAATCGCTTTGTTAAGAGGAAATCTACCGATATCAGTCACTGAACGCTGGCCCATGTTTTGACTGGAGCAGAGGTGGAATTTTTCCTACACATAATTTAGGGGGCCTGAAGATGGGGTAATGTAGCACTGAAACTGGTTGCTCAAATAAAATAACAACTGGAAATTTAAACGGCTGAAGATGTTTTGACTCGTCATTTTGTACTCAGGACGGTGTCATCATCAGGGGAAACATAACTGGCCTTCTAGAGATAGGAGCATAAAAAGTAAAATTCCTTAATCGGTCACGTAGGTTAGAAAACTAAAAAAGAGAAATGGATAGGCTGAAGTTAGATAAAATCGGAATCAATGCAATTCGGTGGCAGGAGAAACAGGACTTCTTGTCAGGTGAATACAGGGCTATAAATAGAAAATAAGATAGGGGTAATGCAGGGACGGGTTTAATAATGAATAAGAAAATAGGAATGCGTGAAGGCTACAATGAGCAGCATAGTGAACGTATTATTGTAGCCAAGATAGACGCGAAGCCCACACCTACCACAGTAGTACAAGTTTATATGCCAGCTATCTCTGCCGATGATGAATAAATTGAAGAAATATGTGATGAGATAAAATATTTTATTCCAATAGTGAAGGGAGACGAAAATTCAATTGTGTTGGGGGACTAGTGTTCGGTAGTAAGAAAACAGAGACAGCAGGCCGAAGTGGCCGTGCGGTTCTAGGCGCTACAGTCTGGAACCGAGCGACCGATACTGTCGCAGGTTCGAATCCTGCCTCGGGCATGGATGTGTGTGGTGTCCTTAGGTTAGTTAGGTTTAATTAGTTCTAAGTTCTAGGCGACTGATGACCTCAGAAGTTAAGTCGCATAGTGGTCAGAGCCATTTGAACCACAACAGAGAGAGGGAAAAATAGTATGTGAATGTGGTCTAGGTGAAAGGAATAAAAGAGGAAGTCACCTGGCAGAATTATGCACAGAGCACAATTTAACACTTGGTTGAAGAATCATGAAAGAAGGTCATACACATGGAAGAGATCTGGAGACACCGGAAGGTCTCAGATTGAGTATATAATGGTAAGACAGAAATTTAGGAATCAAATTTTAAACTGTAAGACATTTCCAGAGGCAGATGTGGACTCTTACCACAATTTGTCGGTTATGAACTGCAGATTAAAACCTGAGAAATTGGAAAAAAGCAGGAAATTAAGGAGATGGGGCCTGGATAAATTGAAAGAACCATAGATTGTTGAGAGTTTCAGAGGGAGCGTTAGATATTGGTTAACTAGAGCGGGGGAAAGGAATACAGCAGGAGACGAATGGCTAGCTTGAGATATGAAATAGTGAAGGCAGCAGAGGATCAAATAGGGAAAAAGACAAGGCCTAGTAGAAATCTTTGGATAACACAAGGGATATTAAATTTAATTGATCAAAGGAGAAAATATAAAAATGTATCAAATGAAGCAGGCGAAAGGAAATACAAACGTTTAAAGGATGAGATTGCCAGGAAGTGCAAAACTGCTAAGCAAGAATGGCTAGTTGAAAAATATAAGGATTTAGAAGCATATTTCATTAGAAGAAGAGTAGATACAACCTACAGGAAAATTAAAGAAGCCTTTGGGGAAAAGAGAAGTAGCTGTATGAACATTAGGAGCTCAGATGGAAAACTAGTACTAACAAAAGAAGGGAAAGCTGAAAGTTGGAAGAAGGACGTTGGGGGTCTACACAAGGGAGATAAACTAGAAGGCAAGATTATAGAAATGGAAGTGGACGTAGATGAATATGAGATGGGAGATATGATACTGCGAGAATAATTTGGCAGAGCAGTGAAAGACCTAAATAGAAACAAGGCGCTGGAAGTAGACGACATTCTGTCAGGCAGCCATGACAAAACTCTTCTATCTGGTGTGAAAAATACATGAGACAGGTGCAATACTCTAACACTTCAAGAATAATGTAATAATTTCAATTCCAAGCAAACAGTTGCTGACAGATGTGAAAATTCCCTGTATTCCCTTGTTATTAGAATATAGGTTATGTACTTCGATGTGGTTTTGGTTTTATTGGTCTTTTAAATTGCACATTTGTATGGCTTAACCGTCTATGAGTGTAGTACTGCTCATATAACAGAGGGACCTAATTCCCACAGGATACTCAGATCCTTAGGCATGCTAGTTTTTGAGGATTTTCAACAGATTATATCAGTTTCATGACGGTACTTGACATGAGGTAATGGAACCACTCTTAGTGACTCCATAATCTCTACTAGTTGATTACATTGTAACTCTCCTTCAGTTCTGAACTGCGATCCCAAATACAACGTTATCTCTCATGTCGTATGCTCTGCCCCCCCCCCCCTTCTTTTTTTTTTTTTTTACAGGGGTTAATTTTCACCTGGGTTTCCACAGGTTATATTGACTTAGCAATTGTCGCTTAGACAACATTACGATGGCTTTAGCACTTACGTGGTGATGACATGAGTCTCATTTTTTCGTTTAACGGTTTCACATTGCAACGGTTTTTTATTATTAATGATTTCTAGCATAGGAATCCTGTTAACGCATGATGTTCTCAATCTGATATGGATGTACTTTCTTTCTCTGTTTTTTTCACGTTTGTTTAGTTCATGCCAGTGCGTTGAGCTTTCTTTCACATAAGGTGTTTTTATACCATAACCACTGTAGAGGGCTCGTACAATACGTTCTTTCTTTCTCTTTTTAGGATCGATCTAATTTAAATTCAGGGGCTTGGTTTCCCAAGCATGGTTTTAGACAAATGTACAATAGATTGAAAGTTTTAAATTTCTGATCGTTTTGCCTCATTGTTAATTAAAATCGAGTTCTACTTTACATTTGTGTTTGCCTGGTCTTTTTTTACGATTGCTTGATTATATACGTTGCTCACTAGTTTAAGTTAATACAGTGTGCAACTGTTCCCTTATTAGCTTCCTTAATTTATCTGTAACATTACGGAACTTCCTGTACTGTTTGGTATTGTTATGTTATTACATATTACCACTGCATATAAGACTTGCGCCACCCCCTTTTTGGTTATCTATTTCATTCTGTTACCATTATTGTCTGTACACAGGGGCCTGAAGATGGCGTAGTAAATCACCTTATCTGGTAGCCAAATAAAATAACAGTTTGGAAATTAGATGGTTGAAACGAATTTGTTTTGACACCCTGATATGAAAACTGTCGAACTGTCAGTTTAGTAAGTCATGGTTGCAAAATAGTAACACTTATTCTTTACAGAAGACTGGGAAAACTGTTAGCAGCCGACTTCGGAGAAATATAGGAATACTCGAAGCCATACTGACCCTATGACTTATCTTAGAAGATAGCTTAAGGAAAGCAAACCAATGTTTATAGCTTTTGTAGACTTAAAGACAGCTTTCTATAATGTTGACTGGAACACTTTATTTGATATTTTGAAGGTCGCAGTGGTAAAATACAAGGAGCGAAATACTATTTTCAACTTGTACACAAACCAGGTAATTCAAAAAGTTGAAGGGCATGAAAGGGAAGCAGTGGTTGAGAAGAGAGTGAGACAGGGTTGCACGATATAACCAAGGACTTCGAAGAACAGTTGAACGCAATGGACGGTGTCTTGAAAGGAGGATATAAGATGAACATAAGAAAAACAAGGAGAGTGGAATATAGTCGTATTAAATCAGGAGATGCTGAGGGTATTACATTAGGAAACGAGACACTTTTGATATCTGGGCAGCAAAGTACCTAATGGTGGCGGAAGTAGAGAAGATATAAAACGTAGACTGGCAATGACGAGAAAAGCGTTTCTGAAGAAGAGGAATTTATTAACATCGAATATAGGCGTAAATGTTAGGGAATCTTTTCTGAAGGTGTTTGCCTAGATGTAGCCATGTATGGAAGTGACACATGGACGATAAACAGTTTACACAAGAAGAGAAAAGAAGCTTTTGAAATGTTGAAAGTTAGGTGGGAAGATCACATAACTAATGAGGAAGTACTGTATAGAATTGAGGATGGAAGAAATTTGTGGGACAAGTTGACTAAAAAAAGGAACTTCCTAAGACATTAAGAGATCACCAGTTTAGTCTTGGAGGGAAGTGTGGGGGGTAAAAAGCGTAGGGGAGACCAAGAGATGAATACAGTAAGCAGATTCAGAAGGCTGTAAGTAGCAGTAGTTATAAGGAAATGAAGAGGATTGCATGGGACAGAGCAGCGTGGAGAGCTGCGTCAAACTAGTCTTCGGACTCGGAACCACGACAAGAAGGTATGCGAAAACCTGATGTGCTATCTGAACAGTGCTGGCGACGGTATATTTAAGTTTCTTAATAATTAGTACAAGGATAATTATTGACTACTGTAGATTCATACAACACAAAAATTGTTACTTGATCAGCAGATAGACAGAGAAACTTTATGTATGTTGAAGTGTAGTATTAAGCTCTTTCTACAAGTCTTCCAGGAAACGAGTAATAGACAACTGTCTGCACATTGAAGATATGGTCATGGGAGGTGTTTTTATTTCATTTATATTTTTATTCTGTTTTAATCCTATTACTTCTAACAGATTTATATTGGCTACTTTTCCTGCAAAGTGTAATATTTTCATGGTATTCGCAATGTTTGTCACTGAATGGTTTACTTTACCGATGAGGGCTGCAATTGTAGATTAGTTTAAGTTGCCAAGTCTTAACGGCATTAAGGTGTTCTTTGTATTTGATCTCAAAACTTCTGCCTGTCTAACCAATGTAGCTTTTTGTGCAGGAATCACGTTTGAACTTGTATATTCCTGATTTATTTATTTACTTATTTATTGCTTATTGAGCCTGACCAGATTAATGCCTTAAGGCCCTCTCTTACATCTAACCAGGAGCAACACATACCAAACATATTACAAAACCTTCTCAGTAATAATAATAATAATAATAATAATAACAATAATAATAACAGACAATAATAACGACAATAATAATAATAGTAAAGGGCATTTAGAGTGATATAACTAGTATAGCACATATGAAGCAATGTTTAGTGGTATCAGAATCGGAATGGACAAAGAAAGAGGAGAAGATTAAAATGACAGTAACAGTGACTTTTAGGAAAGAACAAAATATAAGTAGGGCATCCTGCCTACAAGGGGTAGGGAAAAGTTCTGGGGGAAAGGGACTGATGAAAATGAGTTGGACAGAGTGCAGGGAGGGTGGCTATTCTGCTAGAAGGAGGACAATTAGCTATCTTTTGAACCGTGGAAGATATTTAATTTCTCTTATATTGTGGGACAGATTGTGCCAAATTCGGATTCTTCACACAAAAAAGATTCAGACTACATGAAAACGCTATGTGACGGTACAGAGAGAATGTTATTCCGTTGATAACGAGTATTTCTGATATGCTGTTGAGGACAAATAAGACGGAGTGGAATGATTGAGAAGAAGATACAGTAAACATAGAGTACGATAGTGTGTACGCTTAAGGGACGTACCGATGATAATCGTTCGTAGGCTTGTGTGATATGGTCGAAAAAGTATACGCCACAAATGTATCGTATACAAGCATTTATCACCAGTTCCAGCGTAAGTGAGCTTTTGCACGAAAGTCCTTTGAGAACGGCATTGCCATAGTCAAGTATGGGAGTAATAGTGTCTCTACGAGTTTCTTTTTAAGTTCGAAACGAAATACTTTTTTATATTTCTGAAGGGAGTTAAGCGACAAATCGTAATTGTATGTTCAGTCCAGTCTAAAAGAGGGTCCATCAAAAATTAGTTCAAATGTCTCTGAGCACTATGGGACTTAACTTCTAAGGTCATCAGTCCCTTAGAACTTAGAACTACTTAAACCTAACTAACCTAAGGACATCACATACGTCCACGGCCGAGGCAGGATTCGAACCTGCGACCGTTGCGGTCGCGCTGTTCCAGACTGTAGCGTCTAGAACCGCTCGGCCGGCGAGAGTCCATCCGCAAGTTCTTTGCACAAGAAGAAACGATTATTTCTGTGTCGTTTAATATTAGTGGTGGAAGATATTCTCTGAACTGAGCGGTAACAAGTCTTTTGTGAGCGACTAAGATGCTTGCATTTTAGATTGCTTAAGCTTAAAACCTATGCTCTGCGTCCACACTGACAGGAAAATTACATCAGCGGTTACATGCTGGGTGACTGTGCACAGTTTTGTTGAACTTGCATTTAGTCATAAGTGAATGACGTCAGTGTACAGGTAACATTTACATTGGGAGAGAGTAATTGATACATCATTAGCATAAAATGAAAAGAGTAAGGGGCACAATACTGATCCTTGAGGGACCCGCTGATTGTACGCCCCTCCATTGTTTTCTTTTGTTCCAAAATTACACTGATGGTGAGGTGTAAAGCATGAGTGTAACCACTGTACAGCACTTGAACAAAAATTTTAATTTGTAAGTAGAACAAGTAGAATTTCAAGATGGACAATGTCGAAAGGTTTGCCAAAATCCAAAAAGCAAGTAATAATCCCCTATAGTTTATCCATGGCTTGCTTCATTTCGTCAATTACTTAAATAACATCAGTCGTCGTGTTGCAGTTTTGCCGGAAACCGCACCGCTGTTCATCTAAAAGATTATTTGATGTTAAATAATCAGTAAGCTGTTCGTGAGCTATGCATTCTAAAGCTACGGATAGCGCTGGCAGCCTTTAGTCGGGAGGCTGTTTGCCAGATTCCTTCTTGGATAGTGATTTTGTGATTCCTTGCTACCAAGCTGTTGGAAATATGCTGGAGGTCAGAGAATGGTTAAAAATGTCCGTTATTTTGGGCCGTAGAGAATAGAAGAGAATTTGCACTGTTATTTGCAGCTGCTGAACGAGTTCGTGCAACTGGCTTCCAGGTCGTTTTAGGGCATTGCGAGTGCACAACAAACTTTTCGTTTACTGCTGGGGGCCTTCGAATGATTTACATAACTGGTTACTATTCGATGACAATAGAGAGCATGATTTCAATACTCTTATTTCCAAATAAGTTTGTTGTTTGTTATGACAGTGGACCTATGTGTGGGATTACAATATGGTTGCTGTGAGAGAATGATTTCTTTTGGAGTGAATGTAGTGTGAGTTGCACTGAGAATCTGTGGTTCTTGCTTTTATTTTGTCATTACCATTATTATAAACAGTTTACCACTATTATTATAAATAGTTGTTCTAATTATACTAATTTCAATTTGTTGATCTCATATTTTCGATGCCGTGATGTTTCCTTTTCGGAATTTGCACTAACAGTAACATGAAAATACTGGGACATAAATCTGAGAGGAAATGGAGCAGAAATGGGAAATAGTTTTGCATAAAGTTGGCCGCAGGCGATTGTAGACAGGGCGCATACGCTGTTTGGACAAGGTTGGGCTCTACCTTAACTTGATAAATGTGTATTCACACTGTCATAACTGCACTAAAAACTACACACCACCTGCAAAAGCTCGGAAAATCTTGTCTGGCATTCAGCGGAATATGCACTTCCTCTAAAGCAGTCAACAGTCCCACAAAAAAAAAAAAAAAAAAAAAAAAAAACAGGATTCTCGATAGTATCACCACCGCAAGGAACTTTCGCCACAACCAGTGAACATCAGGTAATAACGCAATTTAACCGATAACAGCCCTATTTGTTACTAATAAATAGTTTTTGTGTTGGTGACCATTTAATGTTTACATTTGATTCTGAGGATTATCCGCCAGGTTAGCTGAGAGCGCCAATGCGCTGCTTCCTAGACTCGGGTAGGCGCTTCGGCCCTGGATCGAATCCGCCCGGCGGATTAACGACGAGGGCCGGTGTGCTGGCCAGCCTGTATGTGGTTTTTAGGCTGTTTTCCACATCCCACTAGGTGAATACCGGGCTGGTCCCCACTTCCTGCCTCAGTTCAACAACTCGCAGACATTTGAGAAACGTTCTCACTATACCATAGCTTACACTAGCCGCACACAGCTGGGGTACACTAATTCCGTCCTGTGGGGTACAAGGTGGCCACAATCGCCAAATCCATAGTAACAAGGCCGACCCCGCGTTGATGGGGGGGCAAAGGCACAAAGGAAATGATGATGATTTGATTGTGAGGCTTAATATGTATTTTCAGATAGCCACAGTTTCACCCTGTCAGTCTTCGATAAAATGAAATTAACATTATACTGGCTTTATACTTCGTAAAGCAAAATGTGGCCACATTGTTTGCCTGCTTACGATTCTCGCACTGCTAATTAGGCTCATGATGTGTATTTTTTAAGTAATTGTTTTGCAAATTCCTCAAGTCCTCTCTTCCCTCTACACTGTGTTTTAATTCTGCTTATAATTTCAGTGTATCCTGTCATTACATTGACCGACTGAGGAAGTGTTGCGTGCTCTTCTCGGATGTGATTTTTTAATTTAGTGGTCCGATTACTTCCACCTGTCAATTAGTAAACGCATTTAAGCCGTTTAACTGCAAGAAAAATATCGCTTTTCTGGAGCGTGATGAGACAGAATTGTCAGTCTTGTGAGCAATATCTTCTTACTAGGCATAGGCTAGTTTTTATTTGCTCTTTCGTAAAGAATCGCAAAGAAAATAAAAATAATTAACGTCGATTACCTCGAGCAGAGTATTTAAGTTTATAGAATGACGTCCTGATCAACAGGAAACTATTCTTTGATGTGAAGTGGGAGATACACTCGAGTTTTATTGTTAAGTCGGGTTGTTTTGTGAGAAACATAGGAAATAAGAATAATCTCTGACCAGAGGGAGCACAAGAAAGAGTATCGGTTGTGATCTGAGAAAACTACTGCTGTCAGTTATTTATGAATTGACGGAATACTAACGTCAGAGGCCAAGGCCGTTTCGTGGAAAGTTGTGGCAATACGAAATACACTGAATACCCTCAAGCACATTTACAGAGAAAAGAACAAAGAAATGTGCAAGAGAGATTTCCCAGGTGGCGAAGGTAAGTGGTTAGCTGTCGTCAAGTAACAATTGGTGTATGTGACTGTAGGCTTTCCCGGCGTAAACTGCTGATGAATGTTTCTCGGGTCTCCTGCCGGGTGGTAGCGTTGATATTTCGAGACGACGTTGAAGGAAGTGTCATACTACCCATCTTCTGGCGACTTCGCCAGAAGATGAATAGTATGACATTTCCCGAAACGTAGCGAGATATCAGCGCTACCACCCGGCTGGAGACCCGAGGAACCTTAATCAGCAATTGGTTTAATTTACAGGTGGTGATGGAAGGTTTCTGTATTTATTCAGACTTTTTGTGCAGGCGATTAAATATGAATTTGAAATAGTGTTATGATTTTGTCGTCGTAGTGAAGGTGTCGGAATATTAACGACACAATTGTGTATATGTTTCCTGTACTGAAAACTTTACTGAAAATATTCCGGATTTCTATCGTACTTGCAGAAAACAGTTACACCGTTACGGAAACGACGTGGTAAAGAAAAAGGATAAGATACATGAATATGTCTGAGCAAGAAGTACCAGTTATCAGCAGTACACTGGTGCATAGTATTAATAGATCAACTGTTGTAGTTTACTTAGTTATGTCTTGACAGCGTATGATTGCTGCGGATGGTTTTTATAACTGCAGCGTGACGTGTAATTCCTGTGAGGATTTGAACAGCCTCACTGGCCTCACTGACTCATCATCCTCTCCTCCTAGGACGAACCTATAACGCCACAAGCCTATGTCATCTGTTTAATTTACTGCTAATTGAAAAGAGCAGGTCTACGCAACGTCTGATTTGGTCTTACGAAACATTAAGGCCGGGAGTGAATTTTAGATGAAGGCAATTCTATAAAAGACAAACAAATGACTCTAAAGGTGATATTTATTTTCTTTATTTTTTTTGCGTAGGGTATAAAGATCCCCAACAGGAACAATACCTCGTAGCAATCGGTCGCTAGGTCGCTCTGTCTGTAGATAGCTCAAATAAGTGTAAATTGCTGATTGCAAAGAAGGATCGCCGATCGTTCGTAAATCTCAAGCAATCCGATGAACCGCCGGTGACAAATCGCCCGTGCATGGCAATATGGCTGGCTGATTGCTATCTGTTTGTTCGTTAAGTGTGGTTGTGTAATTCCATTTCGTTTCGTTTCGCTTAGTCCCTGTAGTAAACACTTGACATTAGAATTTACAGTTATTGAGGATACACGAACCACTCTAAAAAAGGAAGGAGGAACTGTCAGATTATGAAGGGATATAACTATAAAAGCATTGATACAATCAGTTTTTACAGTTACTAGCATGTTTGCGCGGTTGAAGTAGAAATTCATGGAAAGTCAGCAGTAATAATCACAGTTCACACGGCTCCAGGTATTGACGAAAGAATCTGCCACTTTATTAATCTTTTTAACTTCCAATATGAAGTGGAGAGTATAAGCCCAACTTAATTTTTTTTAGGGAATACATAGAGCTGTACTGAAGTTTCTTGCCGTTTCATATAATCTATCTGCGTCTCGTACAATTTATAGCAATAGTTGTGGGAACCGCCAGCGATGCTGTTGTAACATTTTTATAGGCTCATCGAGATTGCAAAGCCATAATGTAAATACAGGTATTTGAACAACAAGACTAATAAATGAAAAAGGAAATAAGTACTTCTAGATGTATTTGTGAAATACAGACTGGAAAGATTAAAGAGGAGAATGTTGTGCCTTGGAACACTTTTCACACTTTCGGCCTTAGTCAGTACTGTTCGAGAAGTTTAATGTATTTTATTATTCCATTTTTAAAAGATAGTATTCACTTTTTCCGTGCTGCATTCCTTTTAACTACAAAAAATTACTCCTGAAAGCTTTATTCCAAACGTGAAGAATGTTACAAGGTACAAGATGGTTGTGTATCTAGAAACAAATCCACTACTGGAATTTAAAATTAGAGAAAATCTTGTCAGTACAGTATTTAATTGTCTTTTATATTAATACTTTACTGGATATCAATAATCAGTTGGTGAAATAAAATTACGTTTATGTATCATATCACTTACAGATAAAATACGTTTTAAATTACAAATTATTGGAAGCTAACACAAATTTCCGTTCCCAAGACAAATAAAATTGTTTAGACATTAAAAAGACTCAGTTAATTTGCAACTATACTACTATATAAAGACAAGTAGACGTTTAACGTTATTACCAAATACCTTGATAAGTTCTTGAATGATTTACTGCAAATTTTTATACGACGTTCGAATAAGCATTTGGACGGACATAGTATATATATATATAACCAACGTTTTTGCCAAAATCTTTCCATATATATATATATATATATATATATATATATATATATATATATATATATATATATATCTGTAACTGATATGATACATATACTTAATTTTATTTCACCAAATGGTTATTGATATCCAGTAAAGTAATAATATAAAAGACAATTAAATACTGTACTGACAAGATTTTCTCTATAACAACAATTTTAAATTTCAGTAGTGGATTTGTTTCTAGATACACAACCACCTTGTACCTTTTAACATTCTTCACATTTGGAATAAAGCTTTCAGGAGCAATTTTTTGTAGTTAAATGAAATGCAGCACGGAAAAAGTGAATACTATCATTTAAAAATGGAATTATATATATATATATATATATATATAGTTGGGAAGTTATTGACCGAAATTTTGCACATTAATTGTATATTTTCTGAAACGACAACGACATGTTTTCTGCGGAGAAGAAAATACTGTTCTGTGCTGTGATGCCGGCAGTGGCGGCCGAGCGGTTCTAGGCGCTCAGACCGGAACCGCGCGACCGCTACGGTCGCAGGTTCGAATCATGTCTCGGACATGGATGTGTGTGATGTCCTTAGGTTACTTAGGTCTAAGTAGTTCTAAGGTCTCGGGAACTGATGATCACTGATGTTAAGTCCCATAGTGCTCAGAACCATTTTTTTGTGCTGTGATGTGAAAATTTGCGGTATAGTTTTCTTCTCTCTGGCAGTCAGTCTTAACTACGATAGCACGGCGTTTAAATCAATGACAAATTGTTTCTCCCATTTTATTCCTTCTCATTACATATAATTTTAAATAAAAATTTTACACACAACTATGTGCCGGTTTTGTTTTCTTCTTCGCAGTCGGTTTTCACAGGAAACGGGGAAGTTGTGTTTGTGGCTTATGAGCTTATGATTAGAATATTACTATGCAATATGAATTGTCCGAAACTTTGTAATCATATCGGTTTGAAAATTAAAACTACATGAAATACTGTCATCCTCACAGGTCCATCAGCTGGAGAGGTCTCTCAACGGCCATAAACCAATGGTGCCAAACGATTTACCCACTTATATTAAGCGACTTCAGTTCCCAATCAAGGTTTCGTTGGCTATAATAATAAACAAGGCTCACGGTCAGCGTGAGGTGGGGGGTGGGGCACAGGAAATGGACAGTGGAAGAGGGGGGGGGGGGGCTGGCGGAGGGAAAAAACAGAGGGTGGAAACGTGGAGAAGGTTAGAGAGGCGGGAGGAGGTGGACACAGACAGGGGAATGGTGATATGGATAGAGCGGGGGAGGAGCTGGTGGACAGAGAGAGGCGGAGGAGGAGGAGGAGATTAACAAAGAGAATGGAGGAAAGGTAGTGCAGCACATCTAGAGGGAGCAGGAGGAGATCAGGACGTATGTCCGAAATTTAGCAATTGCGAAATGTTGCCGGGTTCGTTAGTGTCTTATAACAACAAAAACTGTATAAAATGCCAGAAACTGCTTATGACGGTCTCTGGCGTGTGTGTTCTTTCATCTTTACCATCTTCTTCTTCTTCTTCTTCTTCTTCTTGGGGATTATATACGGCTGACGCCGCAGTCGCCATCTTCTTCGTCTTGACTTTCCGTAACATTGGTAATCCTTGCCTTCATTGCCTCCCCCATATCATTTTGCCAGTTGCGTCGTGGGCGACTCCTTTTCTTCCTCTAGGATGGCATCCATCTTCGTATCCTATTTGGCCCTGTTGACACTGCCAAACGACAACAGCTGCTTTTGTTGGATACCGTCACAGATATCCCTGTCCATTTTCATCCTTTGTCGAATTACGTCATTCGTGATCCTACCGTTCGTAGAACAGCTTGAACTTCATCTTAAATAATCTACCTCAACAGAACACAGTTTTTTTATGTTTTGCTAACGTCCCAGGCATCTGCTGTATACAAAAGTACTCTCTAGACTATAGGCTTCTGCATTCCCTTCTTCGTTATTCTTTTTATTCTTTTGCTCCATAGACCAGAATTCATTGCCCTTGTTACAACTCGTCCTTTAGTAGTTGTACTAGTGATTTCATCATTGCTTATGGCCTGTTTATTAAAGAGTATCCAAAGGTATTTTGCATTTTACACACCTGCAAATACTTCTCCATCTACCTCCAAATTATTTACTTTTTCCGTTCCAGCAGCGAAGTACTCGCACTTCACGTTCATTTTCAGGCAAGCCGTATTGTATTGTTCTTTAAGCTTTCTTATCTTGCAGCTCAGATCATATTCATCTTGTGCCAGTACAATCTGGTCATCTGCGAAATACAGGCTATTATCTTGCTGTCCCCTACTGTCACTCCCATAACGTGGCAATTTCTATGCCAAGTCCGCAGGATTGCTCCTAGACACAGCTTCAAGAGAGTCGAGACAGCCCACATCCCTGCTCAAACCCTTACTCACCTCAAATTCTTCTGTCCATTTATGCCCAATCATTACTCTCCCTGCGTTATTTACACACAATTTCATTACAGCCTTTAGCAATCTTTGATCCAACTCTTTTTCTTTCAACTTTTCCCAGAGATTGTTGGCGGATATGTTGTCGTTCGCCTTCTCTGGGTCAATCAATGCAACATATGTCTCTGTTCAAACCTTTGTGCGTATTTCACACATTAGTTTCACTGTGAAGATGTTGTCCATTACCGAGCTTCGAGCTCAGAAACCTGCTTGCTCTTTTTGCTGCTTGTACATTCTTTCATGTGATTCTAAAATCAGCTCTTACACTGAATTACGACCAGGAAAATCATGTGATTCCTAGGTACACTACCCTCAACATTCTAACCCTACACAGCACACTTGACGGTAGTCGACCTGCACTGATCAACTGCCGCTGCTGCTTATCACAGCATCTCATTTTCCATAGCATAACTTCATATCGTAGTGACGTTCGATTGTTCGAAATACTGGATAAAACTGCTTGGTATAACCCCTTCTAGAAGAGAACGAACGATTGCAGGCGTTATTGCTGCCGAGATTGCCAGAGATATATCGCTCCTGTGTCGGCGTCCTTAAGGTATCTCAGACTGTGTGACGCAGGCACCATCTGGATATGGGTGCATTCCGTGAGGAAAATGTTTGTTGTATACTACCGTGTGTCATTCCGGTAACGGAATGTCTCTTCTTAAAACAAGACATGCTGCTGGAAATACTGCCAAGTCAACAGCTATGACAAACAGTAGTAGTCATCGAGAACGAATGCTGTTTCTTAGAGAAAATCTTGAGAGAAATCACCAGCTTGAAATTACACGGATTGCTTTATGTATGGAACAGTAAACAGGTAAGGCAGTACATAGCTTACAAAATACGTGAACTGCATTCCAAATACCCAATGCGTATATCCCCTTTAGCGGATTTTTTTTAAACGTTTGCTGCAGTAACTGCCGCTGGAAAACTGTATTTACTTCGGTTTAACAGATAGACTTTAAACTGAGCGAAGGAGAACAAAATTAAAGGGAACCCAGCGATTGAACTGGCCACTGGCCTGGGAACGAAAGAGGTCACGGTTGACTGCATACACAACAAGAGAAAGCAAATCGCCAGAGCTCATCGCACAGTCGGCACACGAAGAGATGCTACTGTGAAATCGCCTTTCGGCGTTTTACACACAATGTCATCGTGACAATGAATGTCCAAAAAGCTAAGCACCCCCACAATGAAACAGTAAGTAACGTGATATTTCATTCCTTGCTGCATGTTGGCGGAATTCTGGCAACTGTCTAATAATTTCTCCACCACACGCAACAAAGGATTCACTTCTGCAGTGTTACTTCAGACTGCATAACTGTGAGGGCTATGACTGATGGACAAATGAAATTCGAAGACCTGTTTTCTTTCGGAATTTATTCTCGGTCTCCAGCTGTTTAATTTTTCGTTAATGTGGCTAAGTTTTCTGTTAATAGCGTCTTGAGAGGTGAAAGACTAATATTTATTTATTTGTGAATTTATTTTATTCTGCAGGATTTAGCTCATGACGCTCTCAAACGCGTCCGGTCGGGTTTCTTTTACAACTTCTGCAATGACAAAGAAAGGAAGTGACAATAAAAATAAAACAAAGCAGTCATTAAACTGACGTTAGATTAGTTTAGATTAATACTAGTTCCATGGATCATAAATATGATATTTCGTAATGACGTGGAACGAGTCAAATTTTCCAATACATGACATAATTAAGTTAATTTAACAACATAATTAAGTTAATATAACAACTTTTTTATTTTTATTTTTTCTTAATTTATATCTAAAAATTCCTCTATGGAGTAAAAGGAGTTGTCATTCTGAAATTCTTTTAATTTCTTCTTAAATACTTGTTGGTTATCTGTCAGACTTTTGATACTATTTGATAAGTGACCAATGACTTTAGTGGCAGTATAAGTCACCCCTTTCTGTGCCAAAGTTAGATTTAATCTTGAATAGTGAAGTTCATCCTTTCTCCTAGTATTGTAGTTATGTACACTGCTATTACTTTTGAATTAGGTTTGGTTGTTAATAACAAATTTCATAAGAGAGTATATATATATATATTGAGAAGTTACTGTGAATATCCCTAGATCCTTAACTAAATGTCTGCAGGATGATCTTGGGTGGACTCCAGCTATTATTCTGATTAACGCTTTTGTGCAATAAATACTTTATTCCTCAATGATGAATTACCCCAAAATAAGATGCCATATGCAAGCAATGAGTGAAAATAGGCGTAGTAAGCTAATTTACTAAGATGTTTATCACCAAAATTTGCAATGACCCTTATTGCATAAGTAGCTGAACTCAAACGTTTCAGCAGATCATCAATGTGTTTCTTCCAATTTAATCTCTCATCAATGGACACACCTAACAATTTTGAATATTCTACCTTAGCTATATGCTTCTGATTTAGGTCTATATTTATTAATGGCGCCATACCATTTACTGTACGGAAATGAATGTACTGTGTCTTATCAAAATTCAGTGAGAGTCCGTTTACAAGGAACCACTTAGTGATTTTCTGAAAGACATTATTGACAATTTCATCAGTTAATTCTTGTTTGTCAGGTGTGATTACTATACTTGTATCATCAGCAAAGAGAACTAACTTTGCCTCTTCATGAATATAGAATGGTAAGTCGTTAATATATATTAAGAACAACAAAGGACCCAAGAGTGACCCTTGTGGAACCCCATACAAATAGTAATTACAATGACAGTACTAACAGTGTGTGAACGATTCGAAACGGCAGTTGGAGTTAAACCGAAGGAAAACAACAACAACAACAACAACAATAATAATAATAGTAATAATAATAGCAATAATAATAATAACGTTAATGTTGGATGAAGGCGGGTAAGGCTATGGGTTATGGAAACATTAAATATGAGGGAGGGTAGAGCACACGGATGTGACGAAGAATAGATGAGTACAAACCCTAAAGGGAGAAACAAGTACTAGAAGTGGCTGAATTTCTTTGAAAGGGAAGAACCATGAAATGAGGGAGGCGGAAGAATGGACAAAATTAAAAAGAGAAGATATGAGGATTTCTTACGCTGTTCGGCCCTTTCTGCCTTTTACTGTAAGAAAGTTACTTCACTGATAGCGAAAAGTACTACAACTTCCTCTTCGGTACAGCAAGGTGCTGCACTGTACTGAAATACATTCAAAGAATACACTAGTTTCCTCATGAAATCTATTTGCATCAGTGACTGAAACTCTGTAGTATTTTACAGGACGTGCAAACTCAGAAGAGTATTATTGAAACTGCCTTCGGTCGCGGAATGCTTCGCATTTACGAGCGCTGTTTAGCTACGAGTAGGAAATTAAGATTTGTTTAAATCGAGTAACATTCAGTTTAAAGACAAGAGTAACTTCGATTTGGAGGAATTACACAGGTCTTCATTCGCGTTTACAACAGCAGGATTTATATTTCTCAGTTTGTCTTTTAAGTTTATTCGGAGCTAGAGATTTTCGGTATAAAAATTATATTAAAACAACATCACTGGCATATAGGGAAGAGTAGTACAAGCATCCACAGGAAATGAGGAAATGATCTCAGCATTCGTCTGACGTGGGATAAAGGAACTTGGATTGCATGAATTAGAAAGGCGTTTGTACGATATGAAGTTGGCTATTCTTGCTATTAATCTTTGATGTTACCACCGTGACGCTTTCCTTTTTCGCAGTCTTCAGCTCTCCAGTAGTGTGTATGATATACTCAAAACAAATCTTGTGCTACGTGGTTAGCGCGGCACCTCGCTAACTGAAGGGGTCCGGGTTCGATTCCCGGCCGGGTCGGAGATTTTCTCGGCTCGAGGATTGGGTGTTGTTTGTCCTTACTTTCGTATCGTCTTAATTCATTTTAGACTGACGAGATGGCTGTACGGGAACGTTCCGAAAGCCAATAAACTTAGAAAAAAGCGTTGTCGATGGATAACATTGATTGTTTGGGTGGGATACATATCTTATTCAAGATCCAGTGTTACTTTCACACTTC
The DNA here is from genome assembly GCF_023864275.1 of Schistocerca cancellata. Taxonomy (NCBI): domain Eukaryota; kingdom Metazoa; phylum Arthropoda; class Insecta; order Orthoptera; family Acrididae; genus Schistocerca; species Schistocerca cancellata. The sequence goes on from NC_064626.1 coordinate 734,433,288, forward strand.
GTGTAGCTTACACGGCTTCTGTACCCAGATCGAGTATCTAGCTTGCAATTAGTGAGGTAATACGGGCGAGATTCATATTCCCGTTATCAGGATTAGATTCTGCGTATTATTCTAATTACGTGGAGGCAAACGTCGGGATGGCTCATCTGAAAGATCATATCCAGTTTCCCGCTCCAACTTAGTTGAAATCGAATTTGTGCTTCATTTGGTATGACCTCTTCACAAAAAGGTGACCGTTAGGGAACTGTTGAACCGTAGTGCACACTGACTAATACACGGGAACCTAAGGCTTCGTCAAAAACTCAGCTTCGGCGCAATAAATGATGAAATAGGTAGTAGAATGAGATTTTCACTCTGCAGCGGTGTGTGCACTGATATGAAACTTCGTGAAAGATTAAAACTGTGTGCCGGACCGAAACTAACTCGGGAACTGAGTTCGAGTCTCGGTCCGACACACAGTTTTAATCTGTCAGGAAGTTTCTAAATAGGTAGTTTTTACTATGGAGGCATTAATAAGTACTGAACAATTGCAAGGACAGTAATAATGAACCAGTCGAGCTCTGAGCGTTTAGAGATCTGCGAGTACCTACGAATAACTCCCTGCTTTGCTGCTAGAAAGGTGCACTTCGTCGTACAGAGATTTTTACATGTACGTGCACAGTGTAGTGAACACAAATCTGTAATAAAACAGCACTAATTTAAGAAAAGGAAGCAGATTGCAGTCTTCAACCGAAACTCTAACACGTGTTACTTTCACGCAAGTGTATGGTATATGAAGAAAGTAGACGTACAGTTCGAATCGCGACACCAACTATGGCCACTAAGTGAAGAAAGTAGTTTGAAGTGTAAGTCAACCGTTCCTGTAACCACCCATAACTTGACTGTTAAAAACGGTTCAAATGGCTCTGAGCACTATGGGACTTAACTTCTAAGGTCATCAGTCCCCTAGAACGTAGAACTACTTAAACCTAACTAACCTAAGGACATCACACACATCCATGCCCGAGGCAGGATTCGAACCTGCGACCGTAGCGGTCGCGCGGTTCCAGACTGTAGCGCCTAGAACCGCTCGGCCACTCCGGCCGGCCTTGACCGTTAGGGAACGATATTAACATTTGCTTGCAGCGGATATACTAATTAGTATATCTACTGTCGGAAAAAAATTAGTACACCCTTTTAGACGCTTCCAATTCACTCAAGATGTGTTGTTGCAACAGAGCGTATGGAGTACATGAAATGATTACGTTTGCCGATCAGTAGCACAAGCGGTTCTGAGGTACGTGGTATCGACCCATGATGAAACACTCATATTAGCATGTGGTGTAGCCTCTATAGACGGCAATTCAGGCGCTCACTCTGGCCTCCAGTCGATCGTACAGATGGCGAATACTGTCTTGGGATACGTTATGCCACGCCTGCTCGAGTTGTTCACGTAATTCTATAAGAGCTATTGGTTGACAAGTCGCACGAATCACTTCTCGTGCCATCATATCGCACGCGTGCTCGGTTGGAGATACGTCCAGAGATCGTGCTGGCCAGCAAGTTGCTGCAATTCTTGCAAAGCACATCAAATTTCACGGGCAGTGTGTGGGCGAGCGTTATCCTGTTGGAACAACACATCACCTACTCGTTGCAAGAACGGGAAAAGAACTAGTCTAACAGCACTCTGTAGATACCGCACGTTGGTTAGCTTCCCCTCCAGAAACACCAAAGGTGGACGAGAGTTGCAGCTTATCACAGCCCAGACCATACGTCCTGGGGTGAGGCCAGTGTGTCTTGGACGAATACCACTCTACGAGAAAGCGCTCGCCAGGTCTATTTCGAACGCGCAAACAACCTTCACTTGCGTGCAGGCAGAATACGCTTTCATCGCTAAAGACCATGGCGCGCCATTCCGTCTTCTAAGTGATCCTCCAACGGCATCAGTCGAGGCGAGCATCTCGATGCTGTGGCTTGCGTGGAAGACGGTTTAGAGGTGGGCGTGCCTATAGTCCCACTCCTAATCACCTGTTCGCAACAATTCATGTTGACCCGTCTGGAATCACAAGTCCTCTTGTCCGCGCTGTGGTAGCTGTACGATCTACCACTGTTGCTCTTCACTATTGGCCATTAAAATTGATACATCACGAAGATGACGTGCTACAGACGCGAAATTTAACTGACAGGAAGAAGATGCTGTGATATGCAAATGATTAGCTTCTCAGAGCATTCACACAAGGTTGGCGCCGGTGGCGACACCTACAACGTGCTGACACGAGAAAAGTTTCCAACCGATTTCTGATACAAAAACAGCAGTTGAGCGGCGTTGCCTGGTGAAACGTTGTTGTGATGCCTCGTGTAAGGAGGAGAAATGCGTACCATCACGTTTCCGACTTTGATAAAGGTCGGATTGTAGCCTATCGCGATTGCGGTTTATCGTATCGCGACATTGCTGCTCGCGTTGGTCGAGATCCAATGACTGTTAGCAGAATATGGAATCGGTGGGTTCTGGAGGGTAATACGGAACGCCGTGCTGGACCCCAACGGCCTCGTATCACTAGTAGTCGAGTTGACAGGCATCTTATCCGCATGTCTGTAACGGATCGTGCAACCACGTATCGATCCCTGAGTCAACAGATGGGGACGTTTACAAGACAACAACCATCTGCACGAACAGTTCGACGACGTTCGCAGCAGCATGGACTATTAGCTCGGAGACCATGGCTACGGTTACATCACAGACAGGAACGTCTGCGATGGTATACTCAACGACGAAACTGGGTGCACGAATGGCAAAACGTCATTTTTTCGGAAGCATCCATGTTCTGTTTACAGCATCATGATGGTCTCATCCGTGTTTGGCGACATCGCGGTGAACGCACGTTGGAAGCGTGTATTCGTCATTGCCATACTGGTGTATCACCCGGCGTGGTGGTATGGGGTGCCATTGGTTCCACGTCTCGATCACCACTGGTTCGCATTGACGGCACTTTGAACAGTGGACGTTACATTTCAGATGTGTTACAACCCGTTGGCTCTACCTTTCATTCGATCCCTGCGAAACCCTACATTTCAGCAGGATAATGCACTACCGCATGTTGCAGGTCCTGTACGGGCCTTTCTGGATACAGAAAATGTTCGACTGCTGCCCTGGCCAGCACATTCTCCAGATCTCTCAGCAACTGAAAGTGTCTGGTCAATGGTGGCCGAGCAACTGGCTCGTCACAATATGCCAGTCGTGAACTGTGGTATCGTGTTTAAGCTGCACGGGCAGCTGTACCTGTACACGCCATCCAAGCTCTGTTTGACTCAATGCCCAGGCGTATCAAGGCCGTTATTACGGCCAGAGGTGGTTGTTCTGGATACTGACTTCTCAGGATCTATGCACCCAAATTGTGTGAAAATGTAATCATATGTCATTTCCAGTATAATATATTTGTCCAGTGAATACCCGTTTATCATCTGCATTTCTTCGTGGTGTAGCAATTTCAATGGCCAGTAGTGTACAATACGACGATCCTGACGGGCGTCTGTGCTGCGTAGACGTCCAGAACCTCGTCTGCGGGTTTGAGAAAGTTCACGTTACCACAAATACCAGCATCGTTGTACAGCTGACACAGCACGTCCAACTTGTTTGGCAGTTCTCCGAAAGGACCATCCTGCCACTCGGAAGGCCACGTTCGGCCCTTCCAAACCGGCTCAATTGACTGTAGGAAGCACGAGTGCGGCTCCGTGGCATGTTTGCCTGCTTACAGCACACGTTTGAACCACACTAAGCCTTCGGCCTGTGACCATTCCCTATTGAAGGGTAGACACAGAGGGCGTTCTGGTAGCTATGCCATTACGCTGTCTGTTGGCGGAAGACGTAGAAACCATTACCATTTCATCTGCTGTCTCCCATGTTGCATACACCGTCATCAGATCAAAATCTACGTCGTCTTTCCATTGTACTTATTTTTTTACGACAATATATTTTGCTTCTCTTAATGATTAGAAAATTTGGAAATACCACCGCTTAATTCTACTTTTTCAAAATAATTTTTATTCCAGTCAATGTATCTCTTCATTGTAGAACTAATTCTAAATCCAAATGTCTTTTGAAACCAGCGCTCACTTCTCATTCCACACTAATAAGTAAGTTACACTCAACAAATCACCATCCTACAGAATGTCCCACACCTGTGTTTAAAAAATTCACAGCCATATGAGGAAGATCGAAGCGGTAGGATGGTTTCCAAGAACTTTGAAACCTACTGCGTCCACACAGCAGAAGTTTGCGGTTGATGTATATAACATTGGTTCCAACAGACTCCAGCCATGTACCGCCCGGAGTACGACTTAACTGTTTGTTGTTAATAGTTGAAGAGCGCATGTTGTTACACTCTTGTGAAGGGACAGGAAATAGTCAGCATTCTCTAATTGGCAGACTGGGTTTTCGAAATGCCTTAGGTGAGGTGCATCCTCATCTCTGATGGTATATCGCTCATTTTGAGAAATTATTCAAGCCCAGTAATAAAGTTAGGTTTCGTGACATGTTACACAGTTATTCACATGACAATACTTGCGAGTTTCGAATTGTTTGAGATTTTTTATCCACTAGGAGACACATTCACGGGCTGGGATCCTGCCATCGTGTGTAGTACCCACACAGCTTCGCTGACTTTTATGTTGTTTTTCAGAACTGTATCAACTGCATATGTTTACAAATTGAGAGATACTCATATGTAATCGTATGCTACACTTGGGAATTCCTACACGTGTTTCTGTGTATCAGATAAACTTTCGTAAGTGGAAAAAAAGTTGGGTAAACCTGACAGGAGAGAATCTTCAGTTTGAAAATTCCATCTTAATTTTTTTATAGTAATACAGAGAATTCTTTCCAAAGACAAAAGAAATCTTTTAGAAGTAGCTAACTAATAGCAGGTCTCTTTGAGACATACATTCATACTAACCTATAGCGTTCTATGGAATACTAAGCTGTGGCAGTATTAATAAGGTGGGCTTGATTTCTTGGCAACGGTGTGTGTAAAGAGAGGCCTACATACGCACAGAAGCAAGTTTCGTCTTTCCCGTACCTTACATAAACAAAGATCTGTATGGAAACAGACTTCTTTTTCTTTTTTATTAGGAAAGCAAAAGAGCAGGCTTTTTGTGAAAGTTGCTAACTTCAAATTAAAAACTAGAAACATGAAATAGAACTATATGGTTGTGCGAAGACACACTTCCGTATGTCGCCATAAGCTCTCTGTGAGCTGGAAAGTAGCTAACAGATTGGTGAACTTCATTCTTTCCCAGAAAATTAGTCTTTCGACTAAACCGACCGTAAACTATGGTCAGAGATTATGTACTCGATTAATAGCGAACCACTTGTCTAAGTGTAGTACTGATGTCGTACTGCATAAAGTTGTCACAAAAATGGCTCTGAGCGCTATGGGACTTAACATCTGAGGTCATCAGTCCCCTAGAGCTTAGAACTACTTAAACCTAACTAACCTAAGGACATCACACACATCCATGCCCGAGGCAGGAATGGAACCTGCGACCGTAGCAGTCGCGCGGTTCCGGACTGAATGGCCTAGAACCGCTCGGCCACAGCGGCCGGCGCAAAGTTGTCACAACCGCTCCTACTGTACGTTACTAGTAACACTGCAACGAAATGATAGCATGATTTGTACTTGAAGCCCGCAGCAGTAGTATTGGACCCTTGTTGCGAACACCGATACAGAAACACACCCATACGAAGAAGTGTGTGTTCGCTAGCAGCGACGTTTCGGTTTTGCAACAGAGTGGATATGGATGCATTTTCTGCCAAAAGAGGATCCCCGACACGTCAGATCTCAGCCTCTACGAGGTTGCCGACTAGCAGCCTTGCTAGTTAGTAGCTGTCTGCCCGATTTGTTCGCTAATCTGTGAACCAAATATAGTGTATTGCGCTGAGATTTACGTCACTACCTTTAAAATCGCAGACCAAACAAGCTTTCATTCATATGAGTGCTCTGCTGAGGAAAACAGCAAGCGTTACGTATTCTACGCACTGCACGTAGCTGGCAGGTAGAAGACAGAAGCGAACCGAAGCCGCGGCTGCCGCTTTAGGAAGACGAGTCCGCCTGGCAGTGGCACATAAATCTGAGAACAACGCCGGACGCGAGAGCGACTCCCTCAGTCACGTCTGCCGACTTCAGTCGCACCGAAGGCGAGCCGTACCAGCGGAATCACCAAGGGTAATGCGCAGCGCCGCAGACCTCCGGGAATTCTGATTGCGTGCCGCTTACGTCCAGCGACGATCTGCGAAACGCGTAGCGACAGCGGTGTCGTTTAATAGGAAAACTAGAAAAGCACGCCGAGTCACGTTCGCATAGTAACTGAAACATTCTTATTATCTCTCAGAGAGAGAGTATCGATGGTGTGAACGGTGAAAAAAATAGCAGAATTCCTTTTTGGAAAACTCAGGTGTGGATGTTACGGATTTGGGTTACAAAATCGATTTTTCAAAACAAGTTTGCTTGATCCATAGGGTTGTAACCTCCCCCTCACTTACCGACCTTAATGACAGTGAAAAATGAAACCGCGTGTACCTAATGGGAGTTTTGGAAAAGCAATCGTCACCGAAGTTAACCTGTCGGTAAAGAGGGAGGAAAGGGTTACATCTAAATGAAAGGAAATGTGCTAATGAAACTGGTGGAAATTAATTTTGAAAAGGGGTAAAGTTAATAAAGAAAGTAAATGTGCAGCCGTTACGTTAACAATTAACTAGCGGTAATTAGGTATTTGAGATTTGGGGGAAATCACGGTCGCCAGTCCTAAGGACAATTACTATAGTAACTGAAAAAGAAAGGTTATTACACATATAATTAGCACTAGAAGCGTGGCAACTGAAGATTGACACGTGTAGTGTGAAAACTGAAAGTTTGTCAGAAGTAATAAATTTCGCTACACCCTGACTTAATTTAGCAAAAGAATTAATAAAACCGGAAAATCGAAAGTTAATTTAGTGACTGAAGTTAATAGTGAGCTTTCTTTCTGAAGCACATCGAAATTCAGTAAAATACAGTTAGTCTTGGACTACCTCAACAATCATTTCAAAAGCTACTTGAATCTACGCAATTTAGAAATAAGAGATTTAACTTTGAACTTGAATTAAATGATTCCGAACAATTAACAATAGTAAAATTTAGTGCGTACCAAGCTGAGCTGCAGTCACAGGCAAGCTAAAATACGGTAACAAAGCTCGCACTCTTAATTCGTGCTTGTGTAATCTGAATATTGTAGCCAGCTATTAATGCCATAATTGAACTTTGAAATTAAAGCAGTGAAAACGAGTTAGCTATATTACTTTAATGCTGGCGTTTGAATTTCAACGACACTCGGGTTCATTTCGGAAAAGGAAGGGACTCTGTTTGGTAATGCAATTGGGACAATGAGCAACAAACGTTCATGCTAAGTTGCTGTAATTATAGTGACGAAAATGGAACAGTTTGAAAAGCTGAGGTCTGCCATACAGTTCTAAAACTTTACGTGCTCCCAGTCTTCCTTGTTGGTTGATTGAAGGTTTGAAGCCGTCGATCGAGGAGGTGGCGACAGTCACTCATTGTCGGCCGTCGCTGTTGCAGAAGCTGGATGTTGGCGCGCCTTCTTCTCGACACGGTCACCAGACAAAACGGGCTCTTGATGTGCGCTAGTTAATGTTTCCCGTCCGCGACACCATGTCAGAAACTATCTTCGCAAGTCGATCGCAATTACATGCTGCCAAACCCCGAAAGCGCGGCAACTCGCGGGAGTGTCACACAACACACCTGCTCCACTCGCTACTCCAGCCAGACTCCTTCTGCCCAGCCCGCGCTCCACGCGGCAGAGTTAACACTACCAAAGATCCTACACACTCTTATTCTTCACACGACCTATCGATGTAATCGTTCGATAGCAGTTTTCCCTAGGCAAGACCCAGCGTAAAAATACAAATAATATTTACGAAATAAACCAATTATACATCGACATAAATGCATAAATATACAAATAGTAAAACAATTACAATATACAAAGAGACAGAAATGTCATATCTTGAGGTAACAAAGCAAGGAAAAAAAATAGTGCAATAGACGGAAATAGGAGGCTATGCATTTCCGGCGTTACAGGGTTTAATCTATATTGTGCATAAATTTTATCTTGAAATCAGTATTAGAAATACCTTTACTCTGAGGTGACAAAAGTCATGGGATACCACTTAACATCGAGTCCTTTTGCCCGACGTAGTGCATCATTTCGACGTGGCATGGACTAAACAAGCCGTTGGAAGTTACCTGCACAAATATTGAGCCGTGCTGACTCTATACCCGTCAATAGTTGCCAAAGTGTTGCCGGTGCAGGATTTTATACACGGACTGACGTATCGATTATGTACCATTAATGTTCGATGGGATTCATGTGACCAGATCATTCCCTCGAACTGTCCAGAATGTTCTCAAAACCAATCGCGAACATTTGTGCACCAGTGAGATGTCGCATTGTCATTCATGAAAATTCCATCATTGTTTGGCAACATGAGGTGCATGTATGGCTGCAAATGGTCTCCGAACTTAACCATTTTCGGTCAATGGTCGTTTCAATAGGACCAGAGGACTCAGTTCATTTTATGTAAACACAGCCCATACCACTATGGAGCCACGAACAGCTTGCCCAGTACCTTGTTGACAACTTGGGTCGATGGTTGCGTGGGTTCCGCGCCGCACTCTAACCCTACCATCACCTGTTACCAACTGAAATTGGGACTCATCTGAGACAAGGCCACAGTTTTGCAGTTGTTTAGGGTCCAACCGATATGGTCACGAGCCCAAGTCAGGCGCTGCAGGCGATGTCACGCTGTTAGCAAAGGCACTCGCGTCGGCCGTCTGCTGCCATAGCCCATTAACGCCAAATTTCGCCGCATTGTCTTAATAGATACGTGCGTTGTATGTCACACATTGATATCTGCGGTTATTTCAGGTAGTGTTACTTGTCTGTTACCACTGACAACTCTATTCGAACGTCGCTGCTCTCGTTCGTTAAGTTGTACGTGGTGAGGGGTAATGCCTGAAATTTGGTATCCTCGACACAGTCTTGACACTGTGGATATCGAAATAATCAACTCCGATTTCCGAAATGGGATGTCCCATGCTTCTAGCTCTAACTACCATTTCGTGTTCGATGTCTGTTAAGTCCCGTCGTGCGGCCATAATCATGCCGGAAACCTTTTCACTTGAATCACCCGAGTTCAAATGACAGCTCCACCAACGCACTGGCCTTTCCTACCTTGTGCCCGCTGCACTAACGTCATCTTTATGTATATGTAACACTATCACATGGCTTTTGTCACCCCAGTGTAAACTATTAAAATGTTGGGAAATGTGATGGAGCTCTTTGTCTTTCAAAGCTGTAATAGGTAGTAAACCATACATATTCTAATAGAAAAGCAGCATTGTGTTGACCGTAACCAAAAGATGCTTGGTGGCAGATTCGCTGCTTGCTAAAGGAGAAGAAGGGGCAAGTGCTTCAAAAAAATGTTGAAATGTGTGTGAAATCTTATGGGACTTAACAGCTAAGGTCATCAGTCCCTAAGCTTACATACTACTTAACCTAAATTATCCTAAGGACAAATATATACACCCATGCCCGAGGGAGCACTCGAACCTCCGCCGGGACCAGCCCCACAGTCTATGAATGCAGAGCCTGCGACCGCTCGGGTAATTCCGCGCGGCGGGGCAAGTACTCGAAGCTGGAAAACCACTAGGAGGAAAAGGTTGGCTTGCTATTAACGATATTGATCCTCTTCAGATATGTTATGGGAGAGCTATCAGAAAAAAAAAAAAATACAGAAGCTTAAGAGGTAATGAGACGCGCTAAGTGGACAATTTACTTTGACAAACCATCCACCGACCAAAGACCAAAGCACAATCAGTGCCCAAAAGATGACTGGTGTGAGTACAACAAAGCAAATGAAACATATTCACATAAGCGCTCTCTCTACTAGGACCTGTCATGAACGAAATTAAGTCTACATTCAGGTTTGCGATTTCTTAAGGAAGAATCTCAATGGGAAAACACAAAATACGAATGAAATCCGAAGTAATTTAGTTCCGATTAGATGCACAGAAATGGAATTTCATGGGCTAGATGTATTGATAATTAATAGGTGTCTGTGGTGCAGTTTTATGTTTAATAAGGAGAATAATGGCAGACTTGAAGTTCTGAAGAGAGTTGGTGTAAATTCAAATGTGTTTACTGCAAAACAATTTCACACCATCGATCAGAACACGATTAAAAAAGTTGGCAGAGCACTTTCTAATCTACAAATGTAGGTCACACAAACTAGAAGGGGACAGAACAGACACCTGGAGGAAGAGGAGTGTCGCCGTGGAGGATTTGAAAATACAAGTAAACAAATTATGTGCTGAAATATATGAACTAAATTTTAAACTACTTTATTCAGTTACACATTTTTCTCATTATTAAAAGCCTTTACTCAAAAAATGTATGGACTACTGCTATGAAATTTTCAGGACCAAAACATGTTGCTGTCCCATTGGAACTAAGGAAATATAATAACTTCAGTTAAAATATGGTTTATAGAATTGTATGTCAGCCAAAAATACTTATGTACAAAATATTAAACTTCCTGAATAATCAAACTGTAAAGGAAAGTTAATGATTGTAGCTCAGTGATCTTATTATCCTCGTAGGACCACATAGTGAAATTTTCAGACTGATTGCATAATCAGAATTTCAGTTTTGGCTTTATAAACGAAGACAATAAAAATTATTTACATTTTACGTAGAGTCCTCCCTTAATAATAAAATCCGTCTATTGGATTTTCAGTAGCGTTTTTACTGTGAAAATGTACATTTATAAGTCGCAGCAGAGTCATTTCACATCAAATCATCCAGAAAGATTGGGACATGACGCCTGCCCTCATACAAAACCTTGAAATCTTGTCTGTTAGACGTTAGCCTAGATATCCGGACATTTCCACAATTTAAATATTGCAGATCAAGTACCTTTTCAATTATGCTATAAACAAGTTACATGGATTGAAGAATTCGGCCTTTTGTACTCAAGCTCATATGTAATTTAAAAATGCAATAGTTCATACAGTTTTTGCAATAGAAGCTCGATTTTTTAAAATTAATGAGGCATGTTTATAGTTTTACGTTCATGTTTCTATCCATAATCTATGACTCAGAAAAAATTGTAAATAATGTCTTTTAAACAAACGCAAAGCATAGGCGTTATAATTTTTTAAAGCACTGCCGCCTCATAGGTTTATTTGGATGTTTTACAATATTATTATAAATTTTTCTTTATGTCACAAAAAAAGGATCACAGTGCAGAAACGATGGGAAGTTTGGAAAAAGGCTATTTAAAAAAAATTAAATTGATAATGTATAACTACCATGTCACCTGTAAATTGCTGAAGTGTGGGGCTACAATGGATTTTCCTAGTGACAAATCGTATTGAACAAGACTGCTTGATTACGAAAAAATGTATTGTGTCATGCACTTCCTTTGTTTTGAGTCGTGTGTTCACTGAGCTTGCAATTCTGAGCTATTGTACTGATTTGTGTCACATAGTTCATTGTTGAAATCGAACAATGGGAAGTCCAAGATGCGCTACAGTCTGGACCCGCACGACCGCTACGGTCGCAGGTTCGAATCCTGCCTCGAGCATGGATGTGTGTGCAGTCATTAGGTTAGTTAGGTTTAAGTAGTTCTAAGTTCTAGGGGACTTATGACCACAGCAGTTGAGTCCCATAGTGCTCAGAGCCATTTGAACCATTTTTTTGAAGTCCAAGATGGAACAACAACAATATTATGTGAAGGACAGACGTTACTCGCTGTATGGGGGAACCACTGAGTTGCAGACAGGCACAACGAAAAGACTGCTATAGTTCACCATTGGTAGAAAATTTATTTGTAGCAATTTTTTAACTATTTTCTTTCAAAAGGGAAGTAAGTAATATCTACTGAAAATAATAACAATAATATTAAAATAATATTTTAAATACTTTTGTAATGAAACTATGGAATAGAATGATTTATGTCGTTATCTAATCACTTTTTAGGTTATGCCAACATCTTTTCGATTATTTATGACAGATGGTGGTTCTACGCATCAAGAAAGAAGGAAAGTACAGGTAGGCAGTGTTTTCTTAGACAGTACCTTCAAGATTCATGTGATAATACCATGAGAAGTGAGAATGAACTGACTGATGAAGAACAAGAACTTGTATTATGGTGAAACAATAGCCATATGTACTGTGTGTGTGTTTCATATGTGTGTTTTAATCATAAAGACAGAGATTTGTGTAGTTACTCTCTGCATAAGAAAATTTAGTGTGATCCCTTTCAGCGTTATAAACGATCTGTTTCATCTGGAGTGCGTCAAAACATTTAGCTGAGTGGTCAGCGCACCTGACTGCCATGCAGTGGGTTCGGGTTCGATTCCTGAATGGGCCAGAGGTTTTCTCCGCACTCGGTCATCAATTCCATTTGATCATTTCACTATAGCTGGACTCCATAAAGTTAGCTTAGTAAAGCCAAAGCACTTCAGAATTAGAGTAAGCAGAATTTGTTTCTGGGGAAAAAAACATGCCCAACCTGAACTACACTTACTATTGGAAAACAAGCTCGTGACGACTGTCATCAGATGATATAAATATCGGTAATGTGAAGGTGATGATTCTTGAAAGAGCAGTGCTCAATACTGTCTTAACTAAACTAGGAATATCTCCCGCAAAGCTGCATTCACTTGGCGTAGTTGGTATGTAACAACCAAATGTAAATAGGAATCAACAACTGGATTATCAGAAACTAAAATTTCAGATGTTATCAAGCTGAGCTAGATACTGATGCCAGTAGTAACCCTGATAGTCTTTCAACAATAATTGAACTGAAACATAAAATAAAACTGAAAATTGAACACGCAAGTATCGTGAAAAATTCAATTACTGGCTCTTATGCGACAAACTTGATCTCGGCAAAAATTCAGCTCCACATTTTAAGTTTCTGAATGTTTGGTGCGGCCAGCAGGTCCTGAAAAGGGTATTTTAGTGATACCTGAGCAAGAAAAAAGATATTATATGATACAGTGCAAAAAGTAAAGAGTTTTTATTTAGATGAAAATTCATGACTAATGCCTGGGAAAAAAGAAAATGTGAACATCATCAAAAATACTTATGAACAAACGCGTCTTATCTTAAATAATGTATCTGTGTAATATAATAAGTTATTTATCTATCAAAGAAGAAAGAATCTGCTTCTGTTCAACCTTAACTGTGTATACTCGCAGGATCATCGGGAACGCTTGCCATAATTATGCATCTCCACTTACCACCAAACTGTAAAATTGCTTCTACATTTCATTTCTGTTAAATAAACTTACCAAGATCTAACTAAAATAATAAAATGTGATATAAATAACCGGTCTTGTATGCTTCGTCTGTGTGATAAATGCTGCATCAATTCTTTATTTCAGACTTTTAGGAAATGAATTAGAATACGATCCTGATGAGATGGTCCTGTACAGTCAATGGGTATCAGCAGATAGAATAACTTTGTGTGTTCAAATCAGAATTTTGTAACACACTAATTAAGAAGACTGAGAAACTTATTCCATACTCTTATTTCTCAGTCACAGTCTGATTATCTGAAAATAAGGAAGGAAATACTTGATGAAGGATGTGTGTTAATTTTAATGGATTTAAGTGAAAATCTCAATTTTGTTCTTGAAGATCAAGTAAAGGTGTACCATTGGACAATGGTAGCTGCATTTTTTACTCTGTTGTTATACACTGAAGAGCCAAAGACACTGGTACACCTGACTAATATCGAGTAGGGCCCCTACGAGAACGCAGAAGTGCTTCAGCACGACTTGGCATGAACTCGACTAATGTGTGAAGTAGTGCTGGAGGGAACTGACATCCTGAATCCTGCACGGCTGTCCATAAATCCGTAAGAGTACGAGGAGTGCGAGATCTTTTCTGGACAGCACGTTGCAAGGCACCCCAGATATGCTCAATAATGCTCATGTCTGGGGACTTTGGTGGTCAGCGGAAGTGTACCATATCACTCCAACTGCACATACACCACACCATTACAGAGCCTCCACCAGTTTGAACAGCCCCTGCTGACATGCAGGTTCCATGGGTTCATGAGGTTGTCTCCATGTCCGTACACGTCCATCCGCTCGATACAATTTGAAACCAGACTCGTCCTACCATGTTTCCAGTCATCAACAGTCCAATGTCGGTGTTGACGGGCCATTGCAAGGCATAAAGCTAAGTGTCGTGCAGTCATCAAGGGTACATGAGTAGGCCTTCGGTTCCGAAAGCCCATAACGATGATCTTTCGGTGAATGGTTCGCGCGCTGACACTTGATGATGGCTCAGCATTGAAATATGCAGCATTTTGCGGAAGGGTTGCACTTCTGTGACGGTGAATGATTCTCTTCAGCCGTCGTTGATTCCGTTCTTGCAGGATCTTTCTCGGGCCACAGCGATGCCGGAGATTTATTTTACCGGATTCATGATATTCACGGTACCCTATGAAATGGTTGTACGGAAAATCCTCATTTCATCGCTACTTCGGAGACGCTTTGTCCCATCGCTGGTGCGCCGACTATAACACTACTTTCAAACTCATTTAAATCTTGATAAGCTGCCAATGTAGCGGTAGTAACCGATCTAACAACTGCGCCAGACGTTGTCTTACATAGGAGTTGCCGGTCGCAGCGTCATATTCTGCCTGTTTACACATCTCTGTATTTGAATATGCATGGCTGTATTAGTTTCTTTGGCGCTCCAGTGTATATTAAAAAATAGAGAGGTGCGAATTTCCTGAAATTTCCCTTTCTTCTACAGAATATTTCTCTGATGGATGTGTTGCACAGTACAAAAATTTTAAGAATTTTGTAAATATCAGCTACCATGCACACGATTTCAATGACATTTGCAGCTGATCTTTTTTGGCAACCAGAAATGGCATATCTCCATGCGATGGTATTGGTGGCTCTGTTAAAAGACAAGTGACAAAAAGAGGTTTGCAAACACTGTGTAAAGGGGTCAAATACTTAGAGCATCGCAGGTATTTGAATTATGTGAGGAGAACGTGTAAGGAATTTCAGTTCTGTTTGTCGCAAAAGATGAAATGAAACAAGTTAGAAATTTTATTTTTCCAGGCTTTGAAAGTACAAAAATGGTTCCTGGAACACAATCTATGCTTCACATTATACCACTACCACCAACCAAGATTGGAGAAAAAAGGCTAAGCTGTGACAGTAATTTTAATATCGTACATGATTTCTCTGCTCTTCCATCGCTAATGCCAGAATGCTCTGTGCAACTGCCGTGTTGCATATGCATATGGCTATTGCATGTGCGTATGGCTCTTGATATTTGAGGATTGTTGAGAAAGTGAAAGGTGACGGAGGAGAGGTTACAGTAAGATTCATGCATGCTCATGGACGATCCCCATCCTACTAATACATTGATTGTGATAACTATGACTTGTCATTCTCTTTTTATCTATGTGAGGTTCATATCACCACGGCAACAGGCCGTACTCGTTCTGTAAACGAAGAATATTCAAAACTGGTGGAAGACAAATGCTCCTCGTACAAAAAAAGTGATTCATTAAAGCGTCTTGCCACATATATAGTTCCAAAAGAACTTGATGGCAGATCGCAGCATCAGTATTTCGTGTAATGCTGACTTACTATTGACTTTTGTTTTGAGAAGGTGTTCAAATATTATAAACAAACCCCTAGGTATCATTGCATTGAGTTAATTCAGTTATGACAGAGGTTACGTTGTGTAATGTATGTGTACATTTTACAGTTTGTTGTTTTGTTTTATATTACAGTTTTTGTTGCTTATATATATATTTTAATGTTCGCTTACGTTGTTAATGTTTCTTGGGTAGCTAACTGTACTTCTCTCAAGGATGTTGTGGGAATGTTAATGGCTGAATGACAATATTCTCAGAATTCAGATTTTTATAGTGCCATTCATTTACCAAATCTATTTTTTTTTTGGTGACGAACCTTTACTATTTGTAGAACGCTTTATAATTTTTCATTCATTTTCAGAGGGCTTAAGTGCCTGGTTTTTTAACTTAACAAAAAAAAATTAGACTAAAAAAATTTTGTGTGGTCGATTATTTAATGTTTTCGTAAACTAGATGGCAGAAAAGATTTCAGGTAAAAAATTCTCGATCTACTTTTTTTCATTTAAAAATTGCATAAACGTGTCAGCTTAACATTTTTATATGGGAAAGCTACCTTAGTTGCCTAATCAGGCTTTACATGTTTCCTTTTAGCCATTTTAGCCATGTTCTTGGAGTAAGCGAGACAGTGAAATAAATGAAAGACACAATAGTAAAATCCGAAGAGTACGAAATGTAAATAGTAAAAACTCTACTGACAAGACAGTAGATGAATTTTGGTATTAAATTGTATGGAGCTCTGTGTTGCTGTGAAATGTTTATCAAAGAATGAGATTTTCCTCCTCGAGGTCGTCATGACGCAACACGTCAGACAAATTTCTGAATCAACAACGTGGTTAATTTCTAAGTATATTTGAAACTAATTTCTTGTGACCTTAATCGTGTATAATCCTGTAGTACTTTGAACGGAAAACATCTTATGGGGACTATCGCAAAATTATGTCCACCCCCTACACATTAGTTTCAAAAGGAAAATAATAATCTGTAGGAATCGGACGTGTCCTGTGGCTTTTCACATTTCATTTGTGAATTTACTCTTCATACATTATTAACACGTGCTGAATGTGAGCTTAGTGTGGAAACGCCGAGTAATGTGCAAGATACTTTAGGACGTGTAATTAGAAAGGAGAATTGTTCAATGCGTCAAAACTAGCGCTAAGGTAATATGAAGTGGCAGTGAGGATTATGAAAATCGGCTGAACTGGTTACCGAATTCATTGCAGGATATCGTTACGCTTAGCATAATGATTCATGTTTCGGACACTCTCATTGGGAGAAATAATAAAAGAAATTGTAACCGCGTTTTAGTGACACGGGTATGTACTTTTATAAAGCGTATCCATACGTATAATAACCAGATCATCTTGGTGAGATGGTCTGACTGCCAGTAATAATTGCTCTAGTTCATTTAGTGTGACTCAGGGTACACTGCGTGGACGCGAGCTAGATTCATATGCACACTAATAGGAATGCGCATGCGCATCTTACATGGAGGCGGAGAAGGAGAATGCGCACGCGCGCGCGTGTGTGTTTATGAGTGTGTTTCTGAGTAAAGGAAAACATGTGAAACTCTTTCCTTACTTTTATGATTCTGGAGTCTGGTTTTGACTCTCTTACGCTGTTGGAAAAGAAATTACTGATTCTGTATATCAAGATTTTCATGTATGCTTTCTTAACCGGATTCTGAAACTGCATTAATTAATTATTTAATTGGTCATCCTTGCCACAACGTGTATTTTTCAGTGATCAATTCCAGTTATCCTCTTTGCTTCGCTTCCCATTCCCGAATTCACCCAAACCAAACTTTTATTTGAACAAACTAAATTCAATAAGCTTGAGGCACAAATATCGAGGCTTAGAAACTAGCTTGTGGGCTTCCGATTCGAGCATGAGATCTCATTGGCAACGTCTCCTTGTTTAACACCATCATCTTAAAATGCTTTCATATTACACGGCTACGACTTCATACTTGATATCAATTTAACTTAGTACAAATTCAAGAAAGTGGTTGAAGTTGGCTAAATCTCTGGTAAGCAGTTGGGGAAAAATATTAGTATTGTGAGCGACAATATTTACCTCAATGTCTTCTAGAGAGATTGCTCAAGCTGTACTAACAAATAGTTAATTACTTTTATTTCTATGTATTCTTTCAGTATTTGCGTTGGAAAATTTCAGTAAACTCTACTCTTTCAGATTCTGGAAAAATAATATTGGCGCCATTATGTGAACACTATGTAGATTTAAAAGGAAAGTGGAAGATTATGGTTTAAAGTCCCGTAGACATGGAGGTCGTTAGAAACGGACTACAATCTCGGACTGTGTCAAGGATGGGAAAGGAAAACGGCCCTTCTCTTGCAAAGGAACTATCCCCGCGTTTGCCTGAGCAATTTAGGGAAATTACGAAAAACCTAAATGTGGACGGCCGGTCGTGGATTTGAATCGCCGTCCTCCAGAATGCGAGTCCATTGTTCTCACCACTGCGGCGTCTCGCTAGGCAAAAAACGGTTTGGAAAAGAACTAGAGCGATTCGTATGACTTAAAAAGCATATATACTTGTAGCACTTGAAAATGGACTGTATCTATAACATCAAAATACACTCCTGGAAATTGAAATAAGAACACCGTGAATTCATTGTCCCAGGAAGGGGAAACTGTATTGACACATTCCTGGGGTCAGATACATCACATGATCACACTGACAGAACCACAGGCACAGAGACACAGGCAACAGAGCATGCACAATGTCGGCACTAGTACAGTGTATATCCACCTTTCGCAGCAATGCAGGCTGCTATTCTCCCATGGAGACGATCGTAGAGATGCTGGATGTAGTCCTGTGGAACGGCTTGCCATGCCATTTCCACCTGGCGCCTCAGTTGGACCAGTGTTCGTGCTGGACGTGCAGACCGCGTGAGACGACGCTTCATCCAGTCCCAAACATGCTCAATGGGGGACAGATCCGGAGATCTTGCTGGCCAGGGTAGTTGACTTACACCTTCTAGAGCACGTTGGGTGGCACGGGATACATGCGGACGTGCATTGTCCTGTTGGAACAGCAAGTTCCCTTGCCGGTCTAGGAATGGTAGAACGATGGGTTCGATGACGGTTTGGATGTACCGTGCACTATTCAGTGTCCCCTCGACGATCACCAGTGGTGTACGGCCAGTGTAGGAGATCGCTCCCCACACCATGATGGCGGGTGTTGGCCCTGTGTGCCTCGGTCGTATGCAGTCCTGATTGTGGCGCTCACCTGCACGGCGCCAAACACGCATACGACCATCATTGGCACCAAGGCAGAAGCGACTCTCATCGCTGAAGACGACACGTCTCCATTCGTCCCTCCATTCACGCCTGTCGCGACACCACTGGAGGCGGGCTGCACGATGTTGGGGCGTGAGCGGAAGACGGGCTAACGGTGTGCGGGACCGTAGCCCAGCTTCATGGAGACGGTTGCGAATGGTCCTCGCCGATACCCCAGGAGCAACAGTGTCCCTAATTTGCTGGGAAGTGGCGGTGCGGTCCCCTACGGCACTGCGTAGGATCCTACGGTCTTGGCGTGCATCCGTGCGTCGCTGCGGTCCGGTCCCAGGTCGACGGGCACGTGCACCTTCCGCCGACCACTGGCGACAACATCGATGTACTGTGGAGACTTCACGCCCCACGTGTTGAGCAATTCGGCGGTACGTCCACCCGGCCTCCCGCATGCCCACTATACGCCCTCGCTCAAAGTCCGTCAACCGCACATACGGTTCACGTCCACGCTGTCGCGGCATGCTACCAGTGTTAAAGACTGCGATGGAGCTCCGTATGCCACGGCAAACTGGCTGACACTGACGGCGGCGGTGCACAAATGCTGCGCAGCTAGCGCCATTCGACGGCCAACACCGCGGTTCCTGGTGTGTCCGCTGTGCCGTGCGTGTGATCATTGCTTGTACAGCCCTCTCGCAGTGTCCGGAGCAAGTATGGTGGGTCTGACACACCGGTGTCAATGTGTTCTTTTTTCCATTTCCAGGAGTGTAACTTTGCTCTAACATCACACGTCGTACTCAAGAGCGCGGATTGCGTCACGAATAATTAATTGAAACTGCTTGATTCATGGATAAAATACGAGGTTTTTTCCAAGGTACAAGTAAGTCGCAATATTAATGAAAATACAAAACTTAGAATATACCTAAGTTAAGAAAGCTGAATTTCACTGATCATTTTAGTAATAGTAACCCGAAGTCCTTCTCTTTCGGTTTTTTGAAGCGTCTGTTGATAAATTACTATATAGACGATATTTTTATTCTGCATCTGACTTTCAAGATGTGAATGCTATTCTGTAGTTTATATTGTGTAATTGCGGACACTTCATTCAACAAAGTTTGACAACACGCCACAGTCGAAGCAGACGAAAGTCGTTTTGGGAGGAAACACATGTTCCTCGTCATCGGATTGCTATTTTGATATGATGCAACTAAATGAAATTCCTATTAGCTGGCTGTGACCATCGCTTGGCAGGGTCTCGCTAAAACGAACTTTTTAATACGTGATACACAAGTAGTCCATTACATGTTGCTCGAAACGTTTACAAAAGTTAATCCTCCTTCGTTCGTGCTCCATCAAAGGTACTAATGTCTGTGAGTATGGACATCGTAGCCAGCCCAGTTGCCGTGCGGTCTAACGCACTGCTTTCCGGGCGGGAAGGAGCGCCTGGTCCCCGGCACGAATCCGCTCGGCGGATTTGTGTCGAGGTCCGGTGAACCGGCCAGTCTGTGGATGGTTTTTAAGCGGTTTTCCATCTGCTTCGGCGAATGCGGGCTGGTTCCCCTTATTCCGCCTCAGTTACGCTATGTCGGCGATTGCTGCGCAAACAAGTTCTCCACGTACGAGTACACCACCATTACTCAACCACGCAAACATAGGGGTTACACTCGTCTGGTGTGAGACGTTCGCTGGGGGGGTCCACCGGGGGCCGAACCGCACAATAACCCTGTGTTCGGTGTGGGGCGGCGGAGGGGTGAAGTGGACTGCCGTAGTCGTCGTGGGGCTGTGGACCACTGCGGCTGCGGAGGGGACGGAGCCTCTCCGTCGTTTCTAGGTCCCCGGTTAACATACAATACAATACAATATAATGGACATCGTTCGTTAACGTCCCAAGTGACAAAATTGTTTTATGGTAAAATGTTCAGGACATTGTTGTTCGATGGTTATGTGTTTCTGTCGCAAATTACTCTATCATGTCCAATCTAGTCACCTGTTGTTTCTTTTGCATGAGACACTAACACGTTTCCACTTCAGCGTCCTCCTGAAGAATCTTAAGAAAACCAAATCTTAAGTAAAAGCCACTGTATGATGTTGTTGTATTTGTATATAACTGCAATATTCTATGTTATGTTACGAGTTACATTTTTATTTCTAAAAATAAGTGGATAAGTGACATTAGAAATTCGAATACGCGAGGCACAGTCATCAGTCAGCGTTGTGGTCATTTATTGGCCTCTTCATCTCTGGGAGTCATTTGATTATGTGAAAAATGCCGAGTTGCACCGTGGTTCGGAGTCTAGGTTAAAGTGTATATTCCACTTATTAATTCTTCCAATCCATATGTGGCATACAGCAGACGAGTGCTTAACAGTATTGGTTAAAACAGTCTAGGTTGCAATTTTAGTTTTTTATTTTTCAGCGACGTTTTTCGCCTCATTTAGGCATCTTCAGGTTATCTACATAGAAAACAGAGAACAAATACATCTATTTAAGAACCGCGATCGCGTTGTGCAGACTTGGATAACCTATAAGCATGTATAAACAGATCACCTATTGAAAGAGCAAATACCTTAATTTGGTATTTCTTAGAAGAATCATTTAGTCAGTGTAGCCAAAGGGCATCGCCAAATAAATCAGACCAACGTCGCTTTCGTTAAACTCAGTAAAAAATAGAAATATAAAATAGTAAAATCATTACCTTTTCTAGATCGACGCGAGAGGAACCAAGATCTGCATAACGCGTTCCCGTTCACAGGAGCGAGTAACAGAGTAAGATGGGGGCTCAGGTAGTAAGCATAATGCGCCACAGCGTCGATTGCCATTACTGGAGCCTAATACAGAATCACCTCGAGAGGTGGCGCTGCGACGCAGCAGTGATAAAATTGAGAGATCGTAAACTGGATATACATACCCACTAAAACTCTATAAATGTAATGCACATAAAACATTGATAAGATGGAATTACAAGGAGCAACACCTGTGCATAACTTATCCTAAAATTTTGACGAAGTAAAATATAAATGAAGGCGGTAAATTTAAAATGAGAAAACAAGGTGTATCATACAACACACAGATGCAGTACATAGACAGATTTTTCGTATCATATACCACTAGAATGAGAACATTAAAAAACACAGGACTGTAATTTCAGATAAAGAGGCCGCCCATATAACACTCAATACTGCGTCATTCGAAGCTAGAACTTCTAGCAAGGCAGAATTGCGAGAGCTCCAGGATTACATTAATAACACCGATTTCATAACTTCTAAAAAGGCCTGATTGGCGCCAAATATTTGGCCGTTAAGGAAAGGCAAATCTTTGTCTTCCATATGCCTAAATATTTCAATTTCTTCCAAAATGTTTAACTTCTTACGCTTTTGTGCAAAATGCAAAATCTTAAGATTTTGTACTTGCGGAGGACTATGGCCATTGGCTTTAAGGCGTTGGGCAAAGACAGAGTTCTGTTTTACGTGTACCCATCTATTCCACTTAACTGGCTTTGTACGTTAAATCAAGGTCGGAGAAAGGTAAGGGTGTGCCACTTCCAACAGGACAATGCATGATAAAGACTGAGGAGTTCAAACCAACATTCGAGCACAGGGCAACTCTCCAGACGGAGAGCCTGCAGCACGACAGGCGCACGACGTGGTCACAGCAGCAACAACAGACTATGTAAAAACTAGGTTCTTGACACCTATGCAAAGAGAGTAGGACGAGTTCAGTCGCGGTCCCATGCTTCATAATACAGTCGGAACACGGTCGAAACAGTGAACACTTTACCTCTGTGTGGAAACGAGTCTAACACAGCTACAGGGCCACAGCAGATGGCCTCTCGTGTCATGTCGGCGTGATGCATGCAGAAGCCTTGCCCCAGCTCTCACATCGTCCGGCAGCTGCTGGCGTGGAGCGCCAGGTGGTGCGATCTCTACCAGCCCGTTTTCTGTGATCTCATGACCTGTCGGCGAGGCGGACGCGGAATCCGTTACAAGGATGCAGACTGAAGACGACTATGCTCGTCCACATCGATCTGTGGGGAAAGTACAGCCGGAAACAAATCCGAAACGCTTTCTGGTGGTCGATGTTTTTCTGGTTTACCGAAGAGTGGGAGATGTAGAGTGAAAGGCATCATTTTAAATAATGTGGACAAGCAATCAAGATTTTACTGTATTTCATATTTTCTCTGGGAGATTACTTTGTGTACGCGTAGTCTGTGCGGTAGGCAGCACATAATGCACATTAACAGTAAGAAGTGCCACGATTTGTATTGAGAGGTAATCTTCACTTACATCCTAATGCTTCTTCCATCCGAAGGGTATTAGATTCTGATGCTTCTTCAATTTGTGTAGTCGCTTACTTTTCAACATCTCTTCTCCCGCAGAGTACGAATTTACAGGATTTAAACGATAACTGTTTGCAGTGTACTACAGTGGTGTAATAGAAATCGAGATGAACTGTTTGATGTAGGCACACGTGGTCTGTGAAGCCGCAGACAGCCTCAAATGGCGCTACAAAAGGCATCTAACCTACAGCGTAAGAGCGCTGCGCGAAGTTTTTGAATATCCTTCCGCCTTCTTATGCGATCCAATAACTAAACGAGCGCGGATATTTAAAGCCTAGTCAGCGACGATATGCATCAACTAATGCATTCTACTTTTTCGAAATAATTTAGTGGTATTCTTGAGTGAAGTGCCCCTCATTACATATCGACATTTCCCGCCTGATGGAATGCATACATATTTTGAGTGAAATGTTCGAGTTTTTCGACATGGCACGTTTCGTTGCAGAAGAAACGGATAGAATAATTTCGTTGAACAACTTTGACGTTCATTTATTTTAGGTTGTCGAGTTGAAAGGGCGAGTCGACGCATTGATTAAAAACTTTTTCTGTGGACGAGCTGGCTCAGAAAACTACTCACGCCAGTTTAATTTATTCTCTACACTAACTTCATATTTCCTTCAACACGGCCATGGATCACTCTTCTTCATATCCGTCTGTAACGTCCCCATAGATGACGAAGAGTAAAACCATATTCATCCCTCCTTCCTTTCTGCACCCTTGTCCAATGACGTTAGCTCTCTATTTTTAATGGTAATGACGCAGAGACAATATGAAACTGACACTTTTCTATCATCACACAATTTTTTGTGTGGCGGTGGCCTAAATCCAGTGTTCATTACACGTGTTAAAATGACATATCGTAACGCGAAGCGTATGATGCAGT
Source organism: Schistocerca cancellata (assembly GCF_023864275.1). Taxonomy (NCBI): domain Eukaryota; kingdom Metazoa; phylum Arthropoda; class Insecta; order Orthoptera; family Acrididae; genus Schistocerca; species Schistocerca cancellata. The sequence continues at coordinate 734,457,486 of NC_064626.1, forward strand.
TATCTGAAATATCAGAGTTACTCTTCTAAGAAACGTCATTTTATTTGTTAGTGATATTAGCTAGAACTCTGATAGATCGCTTTAAAGACGACTTCTTCAGAAATAAACCCTTAGCAAAACTAGCTTAATTACGTATATACAATTTTCAGTGCACACTTGCAAGTAAAGAGATTTCCACGTTTCGCAGCATACGTTCTCTAAGTAAATTCATACCCACCTATACTGCAGATGCCTATCTAGCAGCAGGTAACAGCTACTTACATAAGAAAACTGTACGTGAGGTATAATCGAGTGAGGCAGTGCGTTTGTAAAGACACTGGATTCAGTTTCTGCTAGATGGAGGCTCGTGCTCTGTGTGACCATCTGATTTCTGATTTCCGTGGTTTTCCTACTTCAAGTAAAAGTCGAGATGGTTCATTCAATAAAGCCACGATTTGCCCACTTGTCGCACCCTCTCCTGATTAAACATTTGAGTATATTCATTTGTCGGTATATGAGATTTACGGTACCGATGTTTTAAGCCGAGAAATCCTGTACCATTGGAAAATGATCATCGGACGAATAAATTCCTAATACTAATACACCCCGATGATGGCGGTAACGTGTAATGACATAGAAGAACCGTTGTGAACCATGGCATCGCAACCAACGTCCACAGCTATCATTGGTTGCAACTAGTTCAAAATGGCTCTGAGCACTATGGGACTTAACATCTGAGGTCATCAGTCCCCTAGAACTTAGAACTACTTAAACCTAGCTAACCTAAGGACATCACACACATCCATGCCCGAGGCAGGATTCGAACCTGCGACCGTAGCGGTCGCGCGGTTCCAGACTGAAGCGCCTAGAACCGCTCGGCCACATCGGCCGACGGTTGCAACTAGTCTTACGAAGGTCTCAATCCGATTCATGTCAGGTGACCTGAACGGGCAAAGAAACTCTTTGAAGACCTCGGAGTGTTCCTAAAACCGTTGTGAGATAATTTGGCGGCGCTGGGATGGAGCACTGACGTATTAGGCAAATAATGGCGTACACATGATCAGAGAGTTGGATCCCGTATGATCCGCCAGTGAGAGACAATGGGAGACTACCAGGACTATAATTTCACCCGTTGCAAATATATTGCTGAAAAATTAGCTAACTGATGCATCGTCTTATCTTGCTTTCGACGAGTTCGTACCTGGCCACAGGTACGTTCCGCAATTGCCGCGAATCATCATTACAAGCGTTTTTTCCCATGCTTCGACTTCTTGATTGGGGTGTTTCTCCATCCATACTATCATGTGTACCTTTTACTTTAGTCAGTAGAAGTACATGAGTGGGAAGGTTGATCTTAAATCCCAAGACGAGGATATTGTGTTGTCTATATGGCTGCGCACTGATGTCTAACATTGCATTATCAAATAATTCGCTGCACCAGGATCCACGATAGGTGACAGCCGCGAGGGTCAGCAACGAAATATTATCCACATGATCTTCCATTAGTGGCGCCATTTTTTGCAGAATCGAAGATCTCGCGGAAGAAACTTCGCATATTGATACGTGAAAACTCCAGAACTTGAGATGAGATCTCATGCGTTGGGCAGCCATGTTTGGTCGCAATAAAATGCGCTAACTTCACGCGCATTATCCATTATGTGCCGAATGTCAGGTTGATGGTAAGTACAAAGGTTGGTGACATCCCACTGACGTAACACGACTAACTATTGAATTCGCCTTGGGTGCAGCGTTTATCTCTAATATCAAGAATCCGTGAACGTATTCTTAGGTTATACTCAGCAGAGGAATACGTTCCTGTCGCTTTCAGATTGAATCTCAATCTGACGCAAAATGGAAACAACGAGTCTTCACGATCACTTAATTCTCTGCATTTAACTGAATCTGAGAATATGATTTCTAGATTCTGTTTCCTTTGATCTATAATTTACAGTCAAGCGTTACTTTCCAAGATAAAAGTGGTAGATTTATTTTGTACTGTGTCTAAAATGCTGTGTCTAAAACGCTCTTGCACTATGTAAAATCAGTCAGGGGTCCTTAGAGACTAGTACAATATTAGAGGAAGGTGTCAGAATTCGCAGCCTGCCACTAAATGATCGAATTGACAATTTTTTAAAATATTTTTCGTTAAAACGCTAAAATGTTAACAAAATGACTTAGTTTTACAGCCATGCAAATAATATTAAACAAAGAGAAAACAAAATAGCAAGTGGCATATTCTCTCTGATAAAACACTTGCCAGATTATTCTCCTTTACATATTTTCTTAATTTTTAAAGTACTTTAATTTCGGTAGAGATTTACGCTATGAGCAGACAAATCGAAGAACAGATCACGAGGTTCGTAAGCTTCAAGTGAATATGAGTGAGTTCATATTACGAAAATGAGACGATGAAGTCTTGAAACACCTGCACATTCCATCGACTTGACGCTGTTTCAGAGGCAAGTTATTGCAAGTATCTCTGTGTTCCATTCCTGAAACCCAATGTTGTCAATACCTGGATACTGAAAATAAGTTTCGTTTGTGAGCACAATTTTGAACTTTTTGAAATGTTAATTATAAGGATTATCACGAGAAGTTAGTTCGAAACTATATGCCGAAACTGATACAGGAAAATAATGAAGTAAAATTTTTTAGATTACAGACTTTGAACAGTTCGTTGAAGGACCGTTAAGGCTTTCTGAACCTGCAGTTTTTAATCTTAAATACTCGTTTTTAGTGGAGTCTTGGACGCTGGCTTTGTCTTTCGTTTCCTTTATTTCGACTACGTTACGTTGACACAGGATAACATGTTCGACGGTTGTAAGTTATTCAAACGCTGATTTTCCAATCACAAGTTTATGTTTAGGATTTTACACAATATTTTTTATTCCTCAGACGAGAATACTTTTTACAAATATTTCTATAAGATACTAGAGATCTACATTTTTTTAAATATATTGTCGACAAAGTTTACCGCAATGATTCACAACATTATGCAACTTGAGAAAATTAATTGCTTTTAGCATCAGAATGACTTAAGCACTGTTGTAACAATCGAATAATTATGGTTTGTCGTCGATATTTGCTTTACGCTGGTAGTTAAAAGGTTTTGAAATTTCCCTGGAAAACGGAGAAATTAAAAATAGAGTGTAAAAAAAAAAGATGGACCATGTCGTATGCAGCCACCTATAAACTTTGTTTTGCAACTATGCACATATGCTTCAACAGTATGAATACTACCGCTTAAGTCAGGTCGTCGATTTTAAGAACCATTTGAGTAGTGTATTATACAGTTGACTATTGTTATCTTGAGGTAAAGCTATGTATACAAAGAAGAGTATCTGTTTTTCGTTTGTTTGTTTGTAATTCATACAAATCTACAGTTTGATTACGATCTTTATGAAATCTTGCAAGTTCTCCTTCAAGACAAAATGGAGATCATTGGCTACTTCGGGATCATACTTCAAATATACATGTATGTAATATATGAAGAGGTAAAATTGCTATCAAAAATCTCTAAAAGTACTTGGCCGATTTATTTCAAATATCTAAGCGATCTTCTAATGAGCTTTTGGGCGAACAGAGACTACATATTTTTTGATGTACACAATACAGAGCCCGTTTCTCCGTCTTTGGAACGAAATAAATAACTGATGTATCACGAATCAAATAGTTTGTTCGTAGGTTTGTGGAGGTATATGGCATTAAATGTCTACACACAAGTCACGTAATTCGTGTAAATAACGGACCGCTAACTTGCGTATGCGGTGATGGCGCCGAAGAGCAACCCAGGTGGGTTCCATATGGTTTACATCAGGCGAATTTGGTCTATCTCTAAGCTGGTCGTAAGTTGTGTTCCAAAAATGAACAGCACAGAGACAGAAGTGATGACACTTTCTGCAGGACCTGATCATCATTGTGCAGGACAACGCTCAAGCACGTACAGTGCAAGCTGTTACTGATTAGTTTGACTGATGGGGCTGCTAAGTGCTAAACCAGCTACTGCGCTCCCCCGACTTAAGCCCTCGTGAGCTCAACTCGCTTTCTAAACTAAAGGAAACACTTTACAGCACTCGCTTCAGAACTGCTACAATTTCGTCGGGCAATAGACCGCGCCGCTCGAACTGTCAACACAACTGGCACTGCTAAGAGTATCCTACGACTTTCACATCGCTAGCAACGAGTTATACACAGTGGTGGTGACTACTTTGAAGGTCAGTAAATCTTTGAAACACGTATCTATTTTGTACGAGCTGTAAATAAATAGTTGTCACTATTGGAGTTCCAACCCTCGTATATTGATAATTAACATATGCAACGGAACAAGGGCGACTGTGAAGAACCTATTGCCGAACGTGATACAAGACACCATCATCACGAGGTGTGTCGCAGGTGAAGACGTATTCATTCCTCGCAGTATTTTAAATATGCTCTTCGATTTAAAGCGATACCAATTTCCCATGCGGCTTGCATTCGCTATGAGTATAAACAAGCCACAGGGATAATCATTTTCTTTGGCATATATTGAACTTCGCTGGCAACGCCGAGCACTGCACCTAGTGAAGTACTACATGTACAAATTGATGAACTGGGTCAACTAAAACCCAACGCTGGCTGGTTTTAAACTTCGTGACCCAACGGCTGATCACTAATCCACATCCTAGAAAGCAGTGATAGCGTTCCAGCAAACATTGTCAACTTTGTTGTTGAACTGTATGTTTTAAGTATACAAGGATGCTAAAATTTTGGGAGACCTCCTGCAGCGTCAAAATGGCAGTCGGATATGAAGCATTTTCACCGATTACTTTGCTTTGCATACCCTGCCGCGAAACGAACCTACCTTAGTGGGTTTTGTTCGGGCAGCTAGCGCAGTAGTATACGATTTCTAAAATTACAAAGTTTGCTGCCATGGACAGCAATTAGCACCGACAACACTATCCAGTGCGAGTCGAGTGTAATGAAATAAACTGTCCTAGCAAAGATATTCGTCTGACGGGTAATACCTAGAATGCGCTCTACCAAAACTACGGTTCGGTAGTTCTCTTATAGTACATATATGACGTAGTACATAGTAGGATTACTGGTAGTATTGGTAGCATTGGGAGGGAAAGAAACACAAATGGTTAAGTGAGAGGGAAACTGGGAGCCGACGACTTTTGTTTGTTTTTTGTTTGTTAGAACCGCACACCGTTCATTGTTAGTCAATTGCGTTTTTTATACCCTTACAAAAAATAAATTGCATTTTGTATGTAATAAAAATTAGTTGATCGCATAACTTCTACGGTTTTATGTAATCAAAGCAGTTGCTTTTGATGCAAGTACAGATTACATGCACAAACGTGGAAAGCTCTATACAATATGTTGTTGTTATTTTGTGCTCTATAGAACATTCTTCATCACGATGAAACACAAGAGCTTCCTGTCATCACTAATAAGTACGAACATTATTTATTAATAACAGAAACAGGTTTTACATAAGCTTGACGAATTATTGAAGCGATGTCTGATATGTTCTTATTTTGCGTTTATTAAATTTTACCTTTTTTTGGGGAAAATGCATTTTCGAGTGCTATGTAATAAACCTGTATTTTTTTATTTTTACTACAAAATACCTCTGTTTTAAGTTACAAATCAAAAATTTTCGATAAAAATCGCAACTAAACTTAGAGAGTTTCCAGTTTATTATAAATACTATTTATTTTTAAGGATAAGAGTGTAGAACAAAAATGTTCCGTAGGTTACTTGGTCCCTTACACATCCTCACTCGGTCTCTAGACGGTTCGCCGCTACTAGTTTCTAGGGTAATCTGGTAGTACACTGATCGCATTCACAAGGAAGGGGATCGAAATGAGGTAACGCCTGATGCATATGCAACACACCTAACGCACAGGTAACGCGGTTACGATGTTAACTGACCAAAGCTACTAGGAAAACTCTACGCTTACTAATATAGTCTAGGTAACCTACGATAGTTTCACAACTGTAAATACCACAGAAACGGAGTGCATGTTGTTCTCATTCGTGTCGACACAAAGACTCCCATTACAGTTGGCTCGCAATGGTCAGTGTTCTCGTTTCAGGTGCTACTTTCGAAGTATTTTATTCTAGTTGTATACATGATTGCTTGTCGTAAGCTTTATCTTCACGTGACAAATACTGGTGACCTCACAGCTCGGTCGCAAGTACTCAGAATTGTCAACTACGGTTTAAAAACTTCTTAAAAGCCGGAAATGGCCGATAGTTGGAAGCAAACAATGATTACCGTCGAAGGCCAAAAAATTCATTTCGAATTGAACAGTGACGTTCGCTGTTCGTATATAGCAAGTTAGTATACGCTAAATCTGCAGACACAGACGAGGATCTGTACGTTAAAATCAAAACGGAGATAGCGTGGACACGTAGGAGGAAGCGCGAGACGGCGTTAGCTTACGTGGGAGAGGCCGCTCCATGGGGGCGAGGCGCGGGCGGTGGCGAGCGTGTCTGCGGCTACAGGTGTGTGGCCGGCGCGTCGGCTGCTGTGCGACTGCGGCCGGGCTGGCCCTGCGGATAGACGGGGCCCGCCAGTCTACGGGAGCCGCGTGCTAAATGAGCGCCGAGGCATTAGTAAGCCATTACGGCAGCGCCGCCCGCCAAACGCTCCCTCCTGCATCACAACGATCTCTGCCGCAAGTGCCGACTGCCCGAACGGCCTTCCGTTCCCACCTGCATGCATCAGGTTCAATGTCCATTTCCCGCACCGACTAAATTCCAAGTTGTTCCCCAGCTTGAAGCTGCCTCCACCTATCCTCAAAATTCTCTTCTCTGTTATTTATTCACATCTGAAACGTCACAATAAACAACAAGCAATCAAAATAGTGCCGTACTCGGGAAACGAGCGTAGGGCAGCAGATTCAGAAAACCCGCATCGCCGTCCTGGGCAGAAACGGGAATAGTGTTGCCAATTATTACTCGCGAAGACGTGGGAAACGAGAAATTTATAAGCAGGACTTGACAAAAAAAGCGGGACCTGCCTGCAGATGTGCAGAAACTAGAAAAAAACAATTGTAATCATTTTCATCAGTTCTATTTGGAAGTTGAAACAAAATTAGCAAAATAATCTCTTCGCTATTACTAAATAATTATCACAAAAATTGACACAAATTAGTAAATGACGCACTTTGCTCTAACAGTTAGTTTACCTTTCTGACGGAGTACTTGTGTTGAGATTTGGCACATTTGAGCAATTTTTTATTCTTCAAAACGTAATGATAAAATCTTTGCAAATGGACTGAAAGTTAACTTTTACTTACAGTTCCGTCTTTACGTGTTAAACACTTAGTCTACTTCTTGAATCAGCCTAGGCGCTTCAGCACCCTCTCAGCAGCTGCGTCAGAATATGGAAAAAATGGCTCTGAGCACTATGGGACTTAACTTCTGAGGTCATCAGTCCCCTAAAACTTAGAACTACTTAAACTTAACTAACCTAAGGACATCACACACATCCATGCCCGAGGCAGGATTCGAACCTGCGACCGTAGTGGTCGCGCGGTCCCAGGCTTTAGCGCCTAGAACTGCTCGGCCATTCCGGCCGGCCAGAATATGGAAAGGACACAATAAATTGGAAAATTTTTAATAACTTCGGTTTGTTTGAATACTGAAATAGTTAATACCAAGTTTCATGTATACATTTTTTTCATTTGACAGTGGTATTTGCTTACGCTCCTCAGTAATCTTACGAGGGTCTGACTTTAATGGTAGCAACTATTTATTTACAGCTCGTACAAAATAGATACCGGTACGTGTTTCAAAGTTTTACTGACCTTCAAAGTATTCACCAGCATTGTGTATAACCCGTTGCCAGCGATGTGGAAGTCCTAGGTTACCCTTAGCATTGCCAGTTGTGTTGACAGTTCGAGCAGCGCGGTCTGATGCCCGATGAATTTGTAGCAGTTCTGAAGCGAATGCCGAGAAGTGTTTCCTTCAGTTTAGAAATCAAGTTGAACTTACGAGGGCTTAAGTAAGGGGAGTGCAGTGGGTGATATAGCACTTAGAAACCCAATCAGTCAAACAAATCAGTAACAGCTTGAGTGTCCTGCAAAATGATGGCCAGGTCCTGCAGAAAGTGTCATCACTTTTGTGTCTAAGCTGGTCGTAGGTTGTGTTCTAACAATGAATAGCTTAGACACAGAAGTGATGACACTTTCTGCAGAACCTGGCCATCACTTTTGTGTCTAAGCTGGTCGTAGGTTGTGTTCTAAAAATGAATAGCTTAGACACAGAAGTGATGACACTTTCTGCAGGACCTGGCCATCATTTTGTAGGACAATGCTCAAGCACTTACAGTGCAAGTTGTTACTGATTTGTTTGACTGATGGGGCTGCTAAGTGCTATACCACCTACTGCACTCCTCTGACTTAAGCCCTCGTAAGTTCAACTTGATTTCTAAAACTAAGGAAACACTTCAAGGCATTCACTTCAGAACTGTAACAAATTCGTCGGGCAATAAAGCGCGCCGCCCGAACTGTCAACACAACTGGCACTGCTAAAAGTAACCTAGGACTTCCACATCGCTGGCAACGGGTTATACACAACGGTGGTGACTACATTGAAGGTCAGTAAACCTTTGAAACACGTATCTATTTTGTACCTTTGTATCAACTTTTTCAAAAAAAAAGGAACGAATTCTCCCATTCTTGCACATCTTGCACATCCGTTTACGCTTTTTATATTTTACTTTTTCACTGTCGCTGTCAATTGTTTCTGAGTCAGACGTGACTTTAATCCAGACGAACTGTTCAAAAATAACAGCAGAAAAGTGCCAACAACACACTAAACACTATTTATTTTGTGAATAGCACAAAACACCGAGACTCTATGACACGTAGTGAGTACTAACTGCACGGCGTCGGTGTAACGCGAAGCAGCTGGGGAGGGTGGGGGGGAAGGAGGAGGGGAGGGGTGGAGCGAGCAAGCGACCGAACGCGTGCGACACTCATTTGTCTCTTTCCAAGGGCCGAGTGGGAGCGAGCGGCCGCTGTGTCTCCACGCCCGACGCCGTTGTATGTACGCTACGCGCTACCCGTACTTCATTTGAATGGGGTTTCTTTCTAACCTAGGCCAGGCTTACCATAAAGCGGGAAAGTTAGCGTCCCGCAGATATACATCGCGGGATGCGTTATTTGAGCCGTCGAAACGGCACGTCCCCCTACGCATGACACTAGGTAACCCTAGATGGGAAATACCGGCTGATTGAAACTGTGTTCTGAATAACCGGTATTTTTCCGTATCCGTGTGGCATCCATGCCCAGGCTTATTACATTTTGTTGCTATGGTTCAATGCATGCTATAGAAGGATATTGTTACGGGAGGTTAGCTAACGAGTAGGTAGGATCGCAAGGCAGAGTCATCGAACGGCGGGCCACATGGTCACATAGCGTGGGAACGACTGGGTGAGCAAGAGCAGTGCCTTACTGGAGCAGACAGAAAGACAGTGGGGATTCACCTAAAACGCTGCGTGCCAAGTAGCGAAGCTTTTATTTTTTATATTTGCTGTTTAAAAGTTAATGTATGGTTACTTGCAATGAGAACTGAATAATAATTTCAGTGTCACTCAGCTCATAAGGAAATGCTAGCTACAAATTTTAGCTACTGTCAGTGCTTATTGAAGGAAAGGATGAACCAATCACAAGTGTGCACTAAAGGGCAGGCTCCAAACTCATACGATAGTTCAGTACTAGTATATGATCGGTGTCCGCCCCGATAGCTGAGTGGTCAGCATGACGGATTGCCGTCCTACGGGCCCGGGTTCGATTCCCTGCTACGTCGGAGATTTTCTCCGTTCAGGGACTGGGTGTTTTGCTGTCTTCATCATCATTTCATCCCCCGTGAATCAGTGTATAAAATCTGATATTATGTAAAGATGGAAGAATTTGTTGAAAAATTGCCTCGGGTGACGTACTTGTGCGATGTTGTGATACTCGTGTCGCTCTACGATGTGTTTTCGAGGTGGCAACATGCGAATTAGTGTGTGAAGTGCATACCCACATAAAGACGCAATTAACTGCTGAACTTGCCTCAAGAAACATATTTGTGCGATCTCATATTGGTGCTAAGATCGTGTGAAGTGTTGTTGTAAAAAAAAATGTTCAAATGGCTCTGAGTACTATGAGACTTGACTTCTGAGGTCATCAGTCCCCTAAAACTTAGAACTACTTAAACCTAACTAACCTAAGGACATCACACACATCCATGCCCGAGGCAGGATTCGAACCTGCGACCGTAGCGGTCGCGCGGTTCCAGATTGTGTAGCGCCTACAACCGCTCGGCCACCCCGGCCGGCTGTTGTTGTGACTTTTGGGGTGCTCGAGAACTTATGTTTAATGACCGGGAATCGTTTATGAATATTAGCGGTAGACCATCTCTAGAAATCATTTTACTAATATTTCAGCTAGTTAAATAAAACAAAATTAGGTGGCATCCTAACATTTTACGATTCTTATTATGCTTAACATTTAAACCTACTCACTTGTCATATTATTATGCACTGTTTTTTGCACAAGTATTAGAGCTGGCGACCCACGGAGAAGACCAATTATTCCAGCGTCTACGAGACGCGAGGTAAGCAAACTGTCTATAATTCAGTTACAAGTAGGGAGCGGACGCACTAGATTTTCATCTGTAAATCACACGTAGCATCACTATGCATTCCCGTGTACATATTGTGGGAAACGACAGTTCGAGGCCGGCCGTGTGGTCGAGCGGTTCTGGGCGCTTCAGTCCGGAACCGCGCTGCTGCTCCGGTCGCACAGTTTGGAATCCCGCCTCGGGCATGGATGTATGCGATGTCCTTAGGTTAGTTAGGTTTAAGTAGTTCTAAATCTACGAGACTGATGCCCTCAGATGTTAAGTCCCATGTGCTTAGAGCCATTTTTGAATTTTTGACACTTCGAACTTCAACCCCTTTCTGCTGTGATAGTGTTACATTTGTTTGGTCTCGGTCATGACAGTTTTTTTTATTTTTTACTAATAACTGAGTAATAAAACCGAAATATCAATTAGCCATAGCAGTAGTACCAAGATTTTTCGTTTTTAAATAAACCCATTTTTTAAAAATGGAGAAATTTTTATTTATAAAAACTGAATTGGTTTGAAATATTGCCTTATTATAGAAAATGGGAAAAGCGATCAGTGGAATTTTAGTATCAGTGCCGACAGAAACGAACAGCAAAGTCATGGCGTAAGGATTGGTACAATATTGCTGAGGCAACACTGTCCCTGTTGGCGTGTGTTGTGACAGAAGGTACGCGAGTATGTGCAGGAGGCCAGACTTGCCTCCTCCTGGTCTATTCGATAGTTTCTCGCTGTCATCGCCGGACATCTGTTGTATAGGAGAATCGCAAGAACCTTAGTCCGGAAATATTTTGACGAAGTGACGTAGCAATGAAGTACAATGCTTCGTTTCCTTCAAGAGATTAAAGATGTGTCTGCAATTTCTATGAAATAATAAAAGATGAAGGAAATTATGGTGACAGTAATAAATTAAAAACTTGGCAACAAATCATTCGGGGTATACAATAAAAATAAGTAGCTGATTTTCTTCCTGTGTCTATATAATAAACCTTTATGTGTTTGCAGCCTTTGAAAACAGACCAATTAACACGAAAAATAGAGTTCTTCAGCATCAGTTTTCACCCTTTAGCACTGGCTATTCGCAATGATCAAATTGTGATATAAGTCCCGATTAAAACACGATTTTCGATCAGAGTTTCAAAAAAATTAGAATCAGTGGGGGAATACTTGTGATTTTTTTGTACTATTCACAGTTATCACTTTTCGAGAAAAGCAGGGAACGATTGACAGACTAAGTTTTCTGTTATTTGCATATTTAAACTAATATTGTGATTCTACATATCTTGAAACTGAGAGAGTCAAACTTTTTCAGTCAGAAACAAAAGCAATAAGAAGCCGAATATCAGTTATTTAAGAAACCGCTTACTTTGCAGTTTTAAGAATCGGGTTAAACTGGCTTGAAAAAAACTATGTTACCGAAAACCGATTGTTTTAGCGGTAACCGCCATTTCTAGGGCCTAGAGTATGTGGCTTGCCGTTGCCTTCTTCCGACAGGCTATTCCATTTCACATCAGACGAAATATGCGAAAACGGACCTCATATATTTTTAAAGTCGTTAATGATGTCTATATGTGCCGATTACTATAAAAGAAAACAACTTTCACAAATTTATCTCTTAAATGTTTACTAGCTTTCGAGTTACAGTTCTGTAAACTTCGCGTAATTTTCGAAACGTGAGAATTTGTGTGCCTTGTAATTGAAGAACTATATGTCGGACTTCAGTGAACTACCTACGATTCATTTCGAGGAGGACTTGGAAGAGGGGACTAGTGTTTAACGTACCGGATAGATTTTGAAGCTGAATGTCTGCTCTTGATGGATCTATATAACTATACCATAACAATGATTAATTTGATTTTTAAAAGCCTTTTATTCATGTATTAAGCATAAACACAGTTTTTACAAGATTAAAGCTACATAGGCCTGAACCTCTTCTAATACATATTGATTTAAGTTTTGACTGTTACGGAGCCAGTTGTCTGAAATGTGGAAATAATAATTAAGTGATAAATTACAGGGTGGTCCACTGATAGTAACCCGGCCAAATATCTCACGAAATAATCATCAAACGAAAAAACTACAAAGAACGAAACTTGTCTAGCTTGAAGGGGGAAACCAGATGGCACTATGGTTGGCCCACTAAATGGCGCTGCCATAGGTCAAACGGATATCAACTGCGTTTTTCTAAATTGGAACCCCCATTTTTTACTACATATTCGTGTAGTACGTAAAGAAATATGAATGTTTTAGTTGGACCACTTTTTTCGCTTTGCCATAGATGGCGCTGTAATAGCCACAAACGTATAAGTACGTGGAATCACGTAACATTCCGTCAGTGCGGATGGTATTTGCTTCGTGATACATTACCCGTGTTAAAATGGACCGTTTACCAATTGCGGAAAAGGTGGATATCGTGTTGATGTATGGCTATTGTGATCAAAATGCCCAACGGGCGTGTGCTATGTATGCTGCTCGGTATCCTGGACGACATCATCCAAGTGTCCGGACCGTTCGCAGGATAGTTACGCTATTTAAGGAAACAGGAAGTGTTCAGCCACATGTGAAACGTCAACCACGACCTGCAACAAACGATGATGCCGAAGTAGGTGTTTTAGCTGCTGTCGCGGCTAATCCGCACATCAGTAGCAGACAAATTACGCTAGAACAGTTTCGTGACAATAGAATATCTAAAACAAAGTGTTTTAAATATCTAAGAGAATGGGTGACAAGCTACACAAAACAAAAGCTAGCCATAGAAAACAGAATGCATAAAAAGGGAAGGCATTCCAAACGACAAAAAATATATATAACAAAATGAAAATTGTCCTGGAACACAATACTAAGACACTGTCAAACAGCAGTAAGGCCTGAAACACCGTAAGCAGCAGAAAAACAAAACTAACAAGATTTGGGAATCTTAAAATACTGTAAATGTTGAAAGAAGACATCTAAGGAAAATACTAGGACGTAGCAGTAATGGCAATGTTGAATACAAATTACGTTCAGTCAGAGAGCTCTATTTGAAATCGGAAAAGCTAACTGCTATAATATGTACAAGGAGACTACAGTGTTATGGACGCATATAGCGAATGAATAATAACTGATTAACCAGACAGATTTTCAACATACTAAACAGCTACAAACTCAAACCCACATGGTTCACCGAAATCGGCAAAGATATGGAAAATAACAGGAATTAAACTGGACATGATAGATAACAGAATACTTTTTAGAGAAACAACGCATGTCAGGTTTTCAGGAAGGAAAGATATCTACAAAAGGAAGAAAGTGGACACAGGAAGAAAAGGAACGACACTTTCAAAGGATGAAGGAATTCTGAGAGCAACGAAAATTAAACACAAACAAACAGAACCAAAGTTGATTTATCGTACATTCCAAAAGAGTTATTCGAATAAATGATGAAATAATCTGTCTGTCTCCTCCTCCCCCATCTCCTCCTTCTGCGGCAGATTGCCACGGTTCGCGCGGCTTTCCTCGTCAGTGGTTCGAGTCCTCCCACGGGCATGGGTGTGTGTGTTGTCCTCAGCGTCAGTTAGTGTAAGTTATATTAAGTAGTGTGCAAGCCTGGGGACGGAACTTACCACAAATTTCCAAAATTTTTCTCCTCCTGCCCTCTTCCTCTGTACATCACCTCCTCCTTCCACCTTGCCTCTATCCATCTGCTCCCTTACCCGCTCTGCATTCACTTTCTCCCCCTCTCTGCCCGCCTCTTCTTCTCGCCACTCGTTCTGACTTCCAGCCTTGTTTATTGGCGCTAAAAAGGAAATCTTGAATGGGAAATGAAGTCGCTTAAAATAGTTGGGTTCATTGATATGTGCCTACACACACACACACACACACACACACACACATATATATATATATATATATATATATATATATATATATATATATATATATATATTTCGAACAAAAATTACAAAGAAGGCAAAAGAACTGATACCACTGAAAAAGAACACAAAACACCCCTGGTGGGACTCTGGATGTGAAAAAGCGCTGGAAGAAAGAAAGAAAGCCTTTCTGAAGTATAACAGTAAAAAATCCCCAGAAAATCTAGATCACTTCCACAACACCAGAAGACAAGTGGCAAAAACAATCAGACAAGTCAAGAGGAAGTACCTCACGGAACAGTGTGAGTCTATTGAAGAAAATTTCCGTAACTATAATGTACGAGACTTCTATAAGACCTTTGCTGGGAGAATCAATGGATACGGCTCACGAAATCTATGTTTCAGAAAACCAGATGGAAAACTAGCGCTCACAAATCGGGAAAATTGTGAGGAGCTGGCGAGATACTTTTCCGGACTCCTCAATTGCCCTGAACCTTCTTCAAGATTCCCTCAAGAAACTGCTGTCTACACAAATCCAGAATCCCCACCACCTACACTAGAGGAGATCCAAAGACATATTCATAGACTGAAAAACAACAAGGCATCCGGAGAAGATAACATCACTGCAGAACTACTTTAAAATCTTGGACCAAATTCCCTCAAAGATCTCACTCAAATCATCACAGACATTTGGCAGACAGAAAAACTACCAGAAGATTGGAAATGCGCCCTAATTCATCCACTGCATAAAAAGGGAGATATGGCAGATATAAACAACTATCGAGGAATCTCCCTTCTCCAAGTCACTTATAAAATCCTCTCAGCTTGTCTTCTTCAACGAACACAAGAACAACTCGAACACAGTATTGGTGAATACCAAGCTGGCTTTCGCCCTCACCGATCCTGTGCAGAACAAATTTTCAATTTGAAGACAACACTAAAATACAAAGCAGTCAGAAACAGTCAGATCATTTGTTCCTTTGTTGATTTCGCAAAGGCTTATGATTCAATCGATAGGCAATCTCTCTTTATTATCCTTGAGGAGCTAGGACTCGATCCGAAAACCCTAAACCTTATCAAAGAAACGCTCACAAACACAACTTCTAAGATAAAATTCCTGGGTGAAATATCAGAGCCCTTCCTGATCAAAACCGGCGTCAGGCAAGGTGACGGCTTGTCTCCACTCCTCTTCAACCTTGTCTTAGACAAAGTCATCCGAGAATGGGAAAAAGAACTGAAGAATCAAAATTACTGGA
This sequence comes from Schistocerca cancellata, assembly GCF_023864275.1. Taxonomy (NCBI): domain Eukaryota; kingdom Metazoa; phylum Arthropoda; class Insecta; order Orthoptera; family Acrididae; genus Schistocerca; species Schistocerca cancellata. The sequence goes on from NC_064626.1 coordinate 734,473,180, forward strand.
AGCCTATACAACTAGGAAGATCGAAAGATGGTATTAAAATTTCATGCTTGGCATTTGCAGATGACGTGGCCATTCTAGCAGAAAACGAGACCACAGCAATTAAACAGATAGACATTCTCAAAGAATGCGCCGAAAAAGTTGGGCTACAAATTTCCTTCCAAAAAACCAAATTCATCTGCTCAAAATTTGAAACTCAAAAACTGACTACAAAATATGGACAAATTGAGAGAGTTCCATTCTTTAAATACTTAGGCGAGGTCCTAGAACCCACAGGGGGAGAGAAAACTGCACAAAAAGTTCGACTGCAGAAACTGAAAAGAGCATACTGGAAAACCCACAACATCTACAATAAAAAGTGTCTCTCCATTCACTCAAAAATACGACACTACAATACAGTAATCAAGCCCGAAGCACTATATGCCAGCGAAACACTCACACTCCATAGAAAAGGCGACCTGGAAGGCATCCTGAAAGAGGAACGCAAAATTATCAGAAAGATTCTTGGCCCAAAAAGAACTGAAGATGGATACAGGTTACAGTCTCGGAAAACTACAGAAAAATTATCTAACCTCGCCGCAGATATCCGGAAAAGAAGACTAAAATTTTACGGTCATATCCACAGACTCCCAACACCCAGACTCTCCCACAAAATTTTAATATACATTGAAAAATTGAAAACCATACCCTGGATAAAAGAAACCAAAACCGATCTAGCAAATGCACAAATAAATTCTTCAGAAGTTATAAACAGAAATGTATACAGGCAAAAAATCAATAGTTGGAAAGTACAACCCGAGAATGAAGTTTGCAAGAGACAGGGGACAAAATGGACAGAGGAAAGAAAGAGAATTCATGGGGAAAGAATGAGAGAAGTTTGGAGAATTAAAAAATTTAATCGGAAAAGCTTTGCGTGATCCGTATGGGTCCAATCGCACATAATAATAATAATAATAATAATAATATATATATCATTGTATGACACGTATTTTAAGTGATATGACGTCAGGAACCCTGAGGTGCCTAAAAATGCCACATTATCCATGAAGTATTAATACATTTATTCTTTACTACTAAGCCACTCCTACACTCGTGTCAACTAATGGAAATCCCTGACTCCTGGCAACGCTTTTGACAGATTTCAACCGCGAAGCACAAACGGCTGTAATCGGAAACAATACCGTCTATGACGTTTCCAAAACCACATTATAGAAGCTCGAAGCAGCTGCACACAGAGTACAGAAACTGTTCGATATACTGTACTTATAAATTTGTACATAATGCATATTTCTTTGTAAGACTGTTCCATAATTTCAAAAGTGTTTTACGAATACATGAAAATGAAATTTTTCGATATTATACTATAAACTCCGTTCATTTTGTGTTTTCGTTTCTAATAGAAAATTGAGAAAATGTATATATGGGCAATGCTAAGTTTGTCGGCTAGAATTTATATACTGATGAGCTAAAACATTATGACCACTTTGTCCGTCTTTGGAACGAAATACATCACTGATTCTGCTCATCACGAATCCGACAGTTTGTTGGTAGGTTTCGCGGAGGATGCGGCATTATGTGTCTACGGACAGGTCAAGTAATTCGCGTAAATAACGGACCGCTGATTTGCGTACTTGATGATGGCGCCCGTATAGCCACCCAGATGGTTTTCATAGGATTTGGTCACCGAGACATCAACGTGAGTTCACTATAATGCTACTCAAACCACTGTGTCACAGTTCTGGCTCCGAGACACAGACTTCTTAAAAATGACGTGGCCGTCAAGCATGAAGGGAGGCAGGTGGCTCGAAGCTGTCAGCATGTCTTCGATAACCACAACAGGTCCAATGCAAGGGCAGGAGAACGTGTCTCATAGCATAATACTGTTCTCACCAGCCTGCTTTCATGTCGTGCTGCACGTTTAGAGCCGTCGTTGACATCGATGACGGCGATTGAGGAGACGACCATCGACATAACGTAGCAAAAATGTGATTCACCAGAAGAGCCGATGAGTTTCCATTGGTCGTCTGTCGAAACCCGATGGTCCCGTGCCCACTGCAATCGTAGCTGACAATGTCGTTGGGTCAACAAGTGAACACATACGGGTGGTCTGCTGCGGAGCTCCATGTTCAACAATGTACGGTGAAGATGAGCTTCGAAACACTTCTGCGTGCACTGGCATTGTGCCCCAGATCATCTACCCTACTTTACAGAGCAGACGAGCCTCCGAACCCCACGTTCTGTGCAGAGTCGTGAACGCCCAACCATTTAGCGCCTAGTGGTAGTCTCACTGTCCTCAAATTCGTTTATTCTATGATCAAATGCTCAATCAGTATTTAATCTGTATAATACCAGGTGTATGTATCTAAAGAATCGCACAGAATATACCACAACTACCAACAATAACACAAACAAACAACTACTGAATACCATGTAGTGTCCTGACATGCAACACTCCAAGTAATATATCAATACACACAAACACAATACACATATATAAACATAAACCATTTCAGATGAGAATAGCTCGAGATTCTACCGAGACCTTCTCACCTGAAATAGAAAGAAATAGGCTAGTATCAACCAACAAACTACTTAGACTGTATATTACTCATCCAAATATAGTGTATCGCAATTTATTTTCACCACACTTATTGTATTAAATTTTCCTTTGACATTTGAATTATATAAAATATATTCTTCTCAAGTAGGCAGAAACAAATTTTAGAGAATCACTTTAACTATTGTTAAGCTTTCTACTCCCTGTAGCGTTAGAGAAATTTTTATATTTTATGTTCCTTATACTGTTAAAAAAGCATTAGCAACTGTATACCAACAACAGTGTAATAATAAGAAGTCTTTGCTGTTAGATTTGGAAGCATCAGACCCGCCTCACGTTTCAATGTTGTTGTTGTGGTCTTCAGTCCTGAGACTGGTTTGATGCAGCTCTCGATGCTACTCTATCCTGTGCAAGCTTCTTCATCTCCCAGTACCTACTGCATCCTACATCCTTCTGAATCTGCTTGATGTATTCATCTCTTGGTCTCCCTCTACGATTTTACCCTCCATGCTGCCCTCCAATACTAAATTGGTGATCCCTTGATGTCTCAGAACATGTCCTACCAACCGATCCCTTCTTCTAGTCAAGTTATGCCACAAACTTCTCTTCTCCCCAATCCTATTCAACACCTCATTAGTTATGTGATCTACCCATCTAATCTTCAGCATTCTACTGTAGCACCACATTTCGAAACCTTCTATTCTCTTCTTGTCCAAACTATTTATCGTCCATGTTTCACTTCCATACATGGCTACACTCCATACAAATACTTTCAGAAACGACTTCCTAACACTTAAATCAATACCCGATGTTAACAAATTTCTCTTCTTCAGAAACGCTTTCCTTCCCATTGCCAGTCTACTTTTTATATCCTCTCTACTTCGACCATCATCAGTTATTTTGCTCCCCAAATAGCAAAACTCCTTTACTACTTTAAGTGTCTCATTTCCTAATCTAATAGCCTCAACGACACCCGACTTAATTCGACTACATTCCATTATCCTCGTTTTGCTTTTGTTGATGTTCATCTTATATCCTCCATTCAAGACACCATCCATTCCGTTCAACTGCTCTTCCAAGTCCTTTGCTGTCTCTGACAGAATTACAATGTCATCGGTGAACGTCAAAGTCGTTATTTCTTCTCCATGGATTTTAATACCTACTCCGAATTTTTCTTTTGTTTCCTTTACTGCTTGCTCAATATACAGATTGAATAACATCGGGGAGAGGCTACAACCCTGTCTCACTCCCTTCCCAACCACTGCTTCCCTTTTATGCCCCTCAACTCTTATAACTGCCATTTGGTTTCGATACAAATTGTAAATAGCCTTTCGCTTCCTGTATTTTACCCCTGCCACCTTCAGAATTTGAAAGAGAGTATTCCAGTCAACATTGTCAAAAGCTTTCTCTAAGGCTACAAATGCTAGAAACGTAGGTTTGCCTTTCCTTAATCTAGCTTCTAAGATAAGCCGTAGGGTCAGTATTGCCTCACCTGTTCCAATATTTCTACGGAATCCAAACTGATCTACCCCGAGGTCGGCATCTACTAGTTTTTCCATTCGCCTGTAGAGAATACGCGTTAGTATTTTGCAGCCGCGACTTATTAAACTGATAGTTCGGTAATTTTCTCATCTGTCAACACCTGCTTTCTTTGGGATTGGGATTATTATATTCTTCTTGAAGTCTGAGGGTATTTCGCCTGTCTCATGCATCTTGCTCACCAGATGGTAGAGTTTTGTCAGGACTGGCTCTCCCAAGGCCGTCAGTAGTTCCAATGGAATGTTGTCTACTCCCGGGGCCTTGTTTCGACACAGGTCTTTCAGTGCTCTGTCGAACTCTTCACGCAGTATCATATCTCCCATTTCATCTTCATCTACATCCTCTTCCATTTCCATAATATTGTCCTCAAGTACATCGCCCTTGTACAGACCCACCTTCCACCTTTCTGCTTTCCCTTTTTTGCTTAGAACTGGGTTTCCATCTGAGCTTTTGATATTCATACAAGTGGTTCTCTTTTCTCCAAAGGTCTCTTTAATTTTCCTGTAGGCAGTATATATCTTACCCCTCGTGAGATAAGCCTCTACATCCTTACATTTGTCTTCTAGCCATCCCTGCTCAGCCATTTTGCACTTCCTGTTGATCTCATTTTTGAGACGTTTGAATTCTTTTTGCCTACTTCATTTACTGCATTTTTGTATTTTCTCCTTTCATCAATTAAATTCATTATTTCTTCTGTTACCCAAGGATTTCTAGCAGCCCTTGTCTTTTTACGTACTTGATCCTCTGCTGCCTTCACTACTTCATCCCTCAAAGCTACCCATTCTTCTTCTACTGTATTTCTTTCCCCCATTCCTGTCAATTGTTCCCTTATGCTCTCCTTGAAACTCTGTACAACCTCTGGTTCTTTCAGTTTATCCAGGTCCCATGTCCTTAAATTCCCACCTTTTTGCAGTTTCTTCAGTTTTAATCTACAGTTCATAACCAATAGATTGTGGTCAGAGTCCACATCTGCCCCTGGAAATGTCTTACAATTTAAAACCTGGTTCCTAAATCTCTGTCTTACCATTATATAATCTATCTGATACCTTTTAGTATCTCCAGGGTTCTTCAATGTATACGACCTTCTTTCACGATTCTTGAACCAAGTGTTAGCTATTCACGTTTCAAGGCGGTGGGTTAATCTATAGTGTTACTGAAATAAATAAATCTCCTTCTAGCTATATCCGTAGATTCTCATGACAGTTGCACATGGACATTCGACCATCTTCACCGTTTTCGAAACACTAGTTGACAGGGCCTGCGTAATAATAATCTGCCCATTGTCTAAGTCGCGTAACTCAATGGATTTTCCCATTTGCAACCCATACCTTCCTCCCGTCCGTGTCTGCTCCGCTTACATACTTCTGCTACCGCGTCACGTGCTTCCAACGCCATCAGGCGGCATCCAACGTCGCACTGAGCAGTGGTCATAATGTTTTGGCTTAGCAGTGTATATTTAAAAATCATATAGCCTGCCTCCGTCCAAACATTAAAACATTAACAAGAATATTGTCTAAGTAACTTAATCAAGAAGTTTTCGAAATTTTTTCTAACAACGTTTTGTTTTATATATAAGTTCATTACAGAATTGTGTAAAAACTGGTTTGTGAGACAGGACATGTATAATGAAAGGATCATTACATGTCCACTTATTAAATTTATTATCCAGAGAAATGACATCTTACTGTACTACGAGATTAATGGAAACGTGCACAGACGCAGAGGTACACTACAATGGTCAGTTTGACTAGCAACAACAGTACGTGCACCCACGTGGCTGGAGTCACAAAGGAACGTCAGTTAAATCGAAATTAAAATTATATTAATACCTTCGGCTGCCGACGGGCGGTGATATATATCAACGGGGAGAGGTGAAAATGTGTGCCCCGATCGGGACTCGAACCCGAAATCTCCTGCTTACATGGCAGACGCTCTATCTGAGCCACCGAGGGCACGGAGGAGAGTGCGACTTCAAGGAGTATCTTACGCACTCCTCCCGCAAGACTCACATTCTCACCTTATATGTCCACACACTACGTTCGTAGTGTCCCACCCCAACACACTCATTACTCGTGGAAGACATTGTTACCAAGTTCCGTAAGAGTTTGGGGAATATGTGTGCATCCGCACAGAAGAAGAAGGTCATGGCCGGTATTGCCAGAACTATATACTTATATGGATATGGTGTCTGACATGTCCGAAAGGACAGACACTATTTCCATATAAGTATATCAGTTAAATCGTGTCAATTTGATCCGCGAGTGATCGGGAGTCACTTTACAACACTATTGAAACAATACTGGAAAAAGAAAGAAGCAGTGTAAGGTCCCATTCAAAAATCTCTCAACGTTAGGTCTGTCTAGTACCACGTGTGCTGGCTGACAAACGTCGATACCGACTCAGAAAGAACACACACAAACTGATGCGAATAGTACTGCATCAGAATTTAATCAATTTAAGTTAAAAAGAAAACGCTGTGATGATCTGTGTAACACCTTGAACTGTATGAAACCTTGTCTGGTGCCACGTGCAATCGATCACGAAGAAATGTTGGCTTCATTATGACAACTATGTTGGCTAACTTTCGGAACACTTTTTAAACAAATATATCGAAAAAGAAGCAATGTTACATTTGTTTGAAACCACCAGACATAACAAATGTCGACGTAGCCACATGTGTTCGGAATCACAGACAGACATCGTCACTAAGAAACATTGAAAATCGCGAAAACAAAAAAATAAACAAACTGTACACGGATGAGACTGGTAAATCATCTATTACACCTAACTTCAGCACTGTGAGAGTCGTAAGTCTCAATGGTCAGTCACAGTGCTGCAGAATAAACCTGACCTGTGCCTGTGTGCGGTTTATGAAATGCTGAGAGACAGCTACAACTGCTGTTACTATTAATAGCGAGAAAGGAGTGGGTTAAAAATTGGGGTCAACCTAAATGTGTCAGTCAGTTATTCCTTTATTTTTCATATTTTACTCTATGTAAGGAGAGTAGTGTTTAATATCTCTGGTCTTATGAAACTACTTGGCCAGAAATTCGCCTGACGCATTTCACAGTCACTATAAAACGTGAGTCGTTGGCATACCGACTGCCCAACGAGTCCTGCTTCAACTTGTCTTGCAGTTATTAGCGCATAAGCGCTATACGTTGCAACGTGAGTCGCAATGTGGTAACCGATATTGTTGGCAGATATAGCAGACGAACATCAAACGTGAAGGTTAGATGCACTTTTCGATAAAACAAGTGCCAGAACATGTGTTGCTGTGAACGATCTGAATAACAACCGCTAGATGGAGGGTTTACAATCCGTGCTACAGCTCTTCTTTCAGGCAGTCTGTTCACCATATTTCAGAAGGTTAATGTCCGACCGCATATGGCCAGGAATGTGTAAGGTTTTTCAAAGAACGAGGATTACCACTACTTAGCTGACCCGGAAGTTCAGCTGAAATGATGCTCCCTGGTCTCGGCTTCTTGTTCGTCTCGTTTCGTCGGTATCCAGTCCTTGATGGCTTGTGGATTTGCACAGAATCAGTGTGCAGAGACATTTCCCAGGGTAACAATCAGGGTGGAGGGACATTTTCCAGGATCACATACTGTTCTTCTTGCTTTACATACGATATCATTTACAGCTCTGATTGCAGCACGTGTAGATTTTAAACAATACTGAATTCGTAAAAGTCAGAGATCATTTTAACATCTGTAATCGTATCCGTTCGTGTATTCTGACGTGTCTGGCTGCAGTGTAAAACTCATTTCAGTCACATTACCCTGATTGATATTAATATCTCAGAAGCGTTATTGCATATCTACGATTCTGAGTTTATTTTCGACGCTTGCTGATGCCATGGTTTCCACTGTGTTTCATGTGGAGCTCCTAGTTCATCGGATCGAGTTACCTATCTACGCTCTACTTATCCGCTATTCATGTCTGTTGACGAGGCTACCTTGTAGGTGGAACCTTATTTTGACTTAACTCTTTGCTTCCTCATTCCTGGCATTCTCATTAGCGCTGTAGAGGATTTAAAGAGCGGTAGTAGATCTGACAAGGTGGAAAGGTGTAAGGGGAAGCGGGTCCGAGCAGTAAGTGATGGGAGAGGGGCAAAGGTAGCTAGATTTCCAACACACCACTTTTAAAATGCAAAGCATTGAAAACCAGATCAGATTTTGCAGCTACAGATTTAATCCTGGATCCCCTGCAGACTAATTTAGCGTCTTATTATTACAGCCTTCCTTGATTTGTCACGTTAACGAAGAAAATGCAGTCTTCGAAAAGGCTGTGAATGTATTTCCACCCTACCACTATTAGCCGTTCTTCACGCACCGAGACAACTCCAAGGATATCTGATGCATTAGTTTAAATATTAGGTAGCTGACAAAAATAACGCAGTGCAACAAACTCATGGTACACAGCTACAAGGTGTATAATGACAATGTGATTGTGTTAAAAATAAAAAAAGCAACATTCATTAATAGTGTCCATGTTAGAATTCCTTAGGGCATTCATCTAAGCTCAACAGTTAAACTCCAGAGGCCTAAAGAAGAGAAACATGACTGTCCCAGATGCGTAATGTGTAATGATAGAAACGATTACTGCAGAAAATGATGTTAATTAATTAGAACAAACATGTCATTGATAAGTTTGTAATACACCGTATCCAACACATTTGTTTTAGTGTGTGTATTCACAACGTTGCTACATGTAATTTGAATATGTTTACTTTTTTGAAATAGAAACTTCAACGAATAATTTCAACTAAAGTAATTCTGATTTCCGCACTAGTTTCTTTATTTTTTTGTTTATTAGGACGCACAGATTACACCATTGAAATGAATTTCACGTCAGTTCATATTTTTCCTGTTCTTAATGAGTAAGTATTAATTTCAAATGCTATCATGAATATTGCAGTTTGATATACGTCACATACAAACAGCTGTAATATAATGGAATTTTTTTTCGAGAATTTTACATGTTTTGTAACTGTCTCGTTGCGTAAAGTTGTCATGTGGCATGCGTATAAAAACATGTTATTCTTTTCATCAGCTTGTCTATGCATGTTAAGGGATTCAAAGTTAAGTTATCGAAGTGGTTCACAAAAAGAAGAAGTAAAGGGAGAGTCCGCGTAAAGTGAAGTGGATCAAGGCCTTCCGAAAAACACAAGGAAAAGAAGTTCGTATGGATACAGGTTTCCATAATAATAAAAAAATCGAAGGATTAAACCCTAAAGTGTGATCGGGAAATTTATATAGAAGAAGACGAGGCGCTGAAACGGTAGAATGAGTGTTGCAACAGATATCAAGGAAGTTCACAGGGATATCTCGATCATGCTTCAAGATCAGGCCTTAAAAGAAAGAGCCAACGAAGAAGCCTTTATTGTTTGAAAAGTTCGACACAGAAATGGAAGTTGTAGGGATTTTCAAAGTGTGGGGAAGGTATGACTTTGTTAATGAGCAGCTTATATTGGACCTTATAATTTTAAGCATGTCAAACAATTCCTATAACCTACGATATTGATTTGGTTTTACCAGTCTTCTTGTGTTTATTCCACGATATTTAGTTATAAATTTTCTCAGTTCGTTCTTCAGTCGTATGTCCTGCTATTGCACTGTTTATTCCTCCAGCAGTTTGTGTCTTTGATTGATATTTTTAACATATTGAGAGGCTACATTACTAGCTGCAAATTTATCACTTTAACTTTCAAAAATTCTTTGAATTTGAAATCTGTTACCTTGTGGATTGACTCAATAGGAAATTGTTTTAATGCATTTTTTAGCTGGACGTACATAGGCGATAGCTTTAGTGAACTTATTATGTTTTAAAATAATAATAAAACAGAGAGCCAGATGTATCGCATCCGTCAGTAGGTGTATCAGAGTACATCGTGGAAAAAAATACACTACCGTCTTCGTGTTGATTTTGTCATGCGACTGCAACAAATGGCTCTGAGCACTATGGGACTTAACATCTGAGGTCATCAGTCCCCTAGACCTAGAACTACTTAAACCTAATTAACCTAAGGACATCACACACATCCATGCCCGAGGCAGGATTCGAACCTGCGACCGTAGCGGTCGCGCGGTTCCAGACTGAAGCGCCTAGAACCGCTGACTGCAACAACGAACATTCCATTGTTATTCACATGCCTCTTAAGTTTACAGTGTCTGAAACCAATGTGATGCTGCTTGCACTTCACAATACTTTAATACATTTGTTTTTAGGAAGCTACTACTATGTGATTAAATTCTACGTTATCCATATCGCCACTTTAGATTTGAGACTGAATGCGTGTTAAGTAACAGGAGAAAGCCAAGTTCGTTCTTGGCATTGTGTCGGTCGTAGAGAGCTGTGCCTGGGAGAGAGCGATTTAAGCTGGCGCCACACGTAAGAAGAAAACGATCGCCCGTGCGTTCTTCACCGAAGGATTTATGTGCTCACTGTAAGAGGGTACCAGCCATGCTCCGCGGACAGAATGACATATTCCTTACGGACAAACAAATTGTAGGCCTCCCTGTTACATTCACATATTGTCAAACATCCTACGTTTGGATTGCCCCGTGTAGTGCAAAGTGCATCCATGACACAAGAAAATTGGATAGTTTATACCAGGTTGTAGTAAATAAACCTATAACAAAAAGAGAAATATTGAAACGACTGACATAACTGATGATCATCTATCACTCATGATGAGGTTACTATTGGCGTACCGTACTGCACACTGATCGCATTTACCATTCCAATACTTAATGAGTGGAGTAAGCTGCATCTACGAATTGTTGTGCGCAGGAAAGCTTCTTTCTGCGACGTATTTATAGAGATCCTCAGTCTCCAACACAGTAAAAATTCCAAAAGACTATAGTCCTATTTTTGAACTTCAAAAGTTTCTGGGGGTGTATTCCGTCTTTTCACGGCTGGCCTCAAAACTTTGTTTGTGTCCATGACACGTCAGTTTCAAATTGTGGTTTTGTAATTCTTTCTGCTAATTTATCTCAATATTGTTTGATATTGATTTGACTGTGCATCTTCGGTTACCCGTGCGCTGTATGTGAGGCTTCCCAGTCTTTGAGATAAGTTCGGTGCTTACGCCTTCTCTGGGTGAAACTTTACTACGATACACAGGAGCCCTACTTCCCACAGCGTAGTCTAAACTTGTTACTACATCCGCCAGCTGTGATAATATGTAAGTAAGATTTGTCCCATATCGATTTCATGCTCGACGATCCCTTGCTGAGATTTTCAGCAGGAAGGGAAGTGGGAAGAAAAGTTAGTCACGCAGGACACAACGAAAACTTATTGTCCGTACGGGCATCTTAAAGTGCAGAACGTTTACGGGACAATGGCCAGATGGACGAGATCTGTCAGTTTTTGGTCGGCTGTTGGAAAATTTAGTATCCATTACTAGTTCACGTTTTGAATCAGATAATGGGAGCAACTTTGGGTCCTTTCCTTTTACAATGAAGAAACGTTTTTACAGAATTTTATTAAGCAATTTCTAATTCGTGACAAAACTGAATAGGTGATTAACTACCGTCACATGCTATGCTTGTGGCAATGCGCTTGAATCATTTTGCTACAAAAGATATGATTTATTTCAGGGTGACATAAATTTCATATTCTCAAATGTCACCAAATGATTCGGAAAGGATATATGTATAAAAGGACATAAGGATATGACGAATCATTTTTGTACTCTAGTATGGGCCGTGGTGGCCGAGCGGTTCTAGGCGCTTCAGTCTGGAACCGCGCGACTGCTACGGTCGTTCCCGCACCCGGGTTCCCGGGTTCGATTCCCGGCGGGGTCAGGGATTTTCTCTGCCTCGTGATGACTGGGTGTTGTGTGATGTCCTTAGGTTAGTTAGGTTTAAATAGTTCTAAGTTCTAGGGGACTGATTACCATAGATGCTAAGTCCCATAGTGCTCAGAGCCATTTTTTTGCTACGGTCGCAGGTTCCAATCCTGCCTCGGACATGTATATGTGTGGTGTTCTTAGGTCAGTTAGGTTTAAGTAGCTCTAAGTTCTAGGGGACTGATGACCTCAGATGTTAAGTCCCATGGCGCTCAGAGCCATTTGAACCATTTGAACCTCTGGCATAATAAATCGATTGAGCGCCGCAGCGATGTATGGATACACATGCATCGTGGTCACAACTAAATTACGTTTGGTCTCTTTCTCCTTCTCATACCTCCCCCTTCCATTTCTTATACGTATTTTGATGTGATCTCTCGTAGCAAAAGAATAATCAGCGAAGTATTATTGACAGACACATCAAACACCAACTGTATAACGATTGTTCAAAAAGCACAACGAAACGATACAAGTTTAGAAGTGAATAGATTAAATGGTTAGCGTCAAACAATCTACGCCATTATCAACTACCGGTACTCCAGGAAAATCTGACGAGAGAGCACCAGAATAGGTACGAAGCATATTATTCGCCACAAGGAGAGCCAACGCTTATAAAATCCATCAAACAGTGAACTGAAAACCAAGATTTATCTATTCGTCTCCTTTTACGTTCCAAACGGCACGTTATGTACGTCTTTCATTCCCTGCCGAAGCGGTCAGTTGTAGAGCTCTAGTCCTTTTCAACCAATTTCAAGAGCTGGGACGGGGGGCGGGGGGTGAACGGATTCTCAATTGTCGTACAGTATTGAACAGTGCTGTCACAATTAGTGCTACAGCTTGCCAGTAAGAAGACGCATGCTGGAAACGATCACCAGTAGGCTCTATGCATCAACTTGAAAAAGATAGATCGTGAGAATTGTATTCTGACAGCCTTGATATCGTAGAGCATAACTGCACAGCGTACTAAGAGATTAAACTGTTTACAAATAAATGAAAATGACTCAAAAGAAGCTCTACGGATTTTTATCGAACGATTGCAAATCTTATTCCAAAATATCGTTCCGTTAATACATCACGTAGTCGTTCAGTTGTGCTGCTGTACAAAATCCAGCATCCTGTAGAGTTTACGATGAATACATTGTTTGCTGAACTTGCAAAAATGGTGGCAGGTCGCCTCTTATGTGATGCACGAATAGAACTACAGAGACACAGGCTATATCCGCGCTCTGTTTACCTTGTTCGTTGGAGCTGTTATCGTGGCGCAGTAGGACCTTTGGAGCTCCTGAAGCTGCACGATCTGGAGTGGACTGCACACACCCGGGACGAAAGAACCGTTAATAATTCTTCCGCCGCCTTAAAGGCTCTCAAACAGAATCGCAAATATTTTTTCACGTGGCGACTCATACACCGCGGTTCCAGAGAAAATGACACACTGAAGTGGATGTTCTTTTCAGAAGAAGCAGGAAGCAAGACAATGCATGACTCTGTTGTTTCGAAGTTGTGTCAAGATGGTTTGTGCTACAGAACGGTACTGTTTGCCCTTGATCTAACTCCGATATCATTAATACTGTTTTGTAGTGTAGTTGACAACTGTGTGTCTGTCGACAGATATATACATACTTGGATTTTAAAATACCTTACTGATCATCTATTAAGACAAACGCGGAAAAAACTCTAAAGTTCTGAACTAAAACTTCTTCGCCTGGAATCTCATTGACTGCACTAGAATTGTCTACAGTGATGATTCCCACTTCCAAATGAGCCCAAATGAGCAGCCAAGACGTATGAGGAGGCGCCTTAGACAGTGGTGTGATGGCGACGTTACTGTCGCCCACCTTACAGCTTGACAAACACGAGTGATGATCGGGGAGATGCCACTTCATTTCATAGCAGGACCCTATGGTTTTCATCCGCGGCACACTTACAGCACAGCAGTACGTCAACGATATTATATGGCCAGTTTTGTTGTCCTTCGTGGCAAGTCATCTTAGGCATACAGTTCACCAAGGTAATGCCCGCCCACACACGGCGAGAGTTTCTACTGCGATCTTCGTGCTTGCCAAACCCTGCCCTGGCCAGTAAGGTCGCCTGAGGTCTCCCTAATTCAGAACGTTTGCATCATTATCGTTAGGGCCCTCCAACTATCTCGGGATTTTGACGATTCATCGCGGCAGTTGGATAGAATTTGGCACAATATCTCTGAGGATGGCATTCAATAGCTCTATCAATCAATACCAGCAGTGGCTGCTTACATAAGGACCAGAGGTGGACTAACGCTTTGTCTTGCTCAGTTTGTAAAGCTCTCTCTCTTGAATAAATAGCCCAATATTTCCGAAATTGTAATCATTTTGGGGTCGAAGCTCTTCTTTCGTGTTTGCTTACAATGGAATTGTTTTTGAAGGGAGTCCGCCTTGAGCAAAATACAATTTTGTGTTTTCTTCTGTTTCACAGACATGTTTCGCTGAAGTTTCGGCATCGTCAGTGAGCTTTAATTTTGTTTCTATTAAACAGGAAAAATGCTCTTTACTGCTTGTGCACATACACATTTCAGTTTTTAAGACAGTATTTACAAATTTGAAGAATAGACAAAGTTTATTATGTATACCTTGTTACCAAATGCTGTGGTTTACCTGTTTATCATGTTTTTGTTGCTCTTCCTTTCTTTCACAGTTTGTCATCTGCAACCATACAGAAAATAATGTAGAAAAGTTATTTACTTTGAATCTTTTCGACTGGGAAAGCTATGATGGGGACTAACATTAACAAATTCCGTGAGAAAGAGTGTATCTCTCTCTCTCTCTCTCTCTCTCTCTCTCTCTCTCTCTCTCTCTCTCTCTCTGTGTGTGTGTGTGTGTGTGTGTGTGTGTGTGTGAGTGCTTGCTTGTGAGTAGGTGATTGGGTGTGGGTTTTATTTATTTAATAAATTTTTTATTATGTTTTATTTTATTTACACACACAATTTTAAAAAGATTAATAAATGGCCAAAGACTTGTTGATCGTGCAAAAATTTTAACCTTAAAATCAAGTCAACACATATTAAAAAGAACCCTTCTAAACAAAAAACTTGGCGGGCACCCAGTACATTTATTGGTGAATTTCACATCGATCATGTAGCTGTTTCATATCCTAATTACAAAGAAATTTTAAATGTTCAAGATAGAAAAGGGGCTAATATAGATTCTGACCATTATTTAATGCGAATAAAATTAAAACTTCAACCTCAAAACTCTTCAAAGCAAAAGTCATTATCCCAAAATTTGACACAGCGAAAATAACCTCGACTATAACAAGCGAACTTGACAAAACAAAAATCCAATTGGCAAAGCCTAAAAGAAAAGTTCATCACAACAGCACAAAATTTAATTCCGCTTAGAAAGAAACAAACACACTCTTGGTGGAAAGCGGATTGTGAAACAATAGTTAAGTGTAGGCATGAGGCATTTAAAAATTGAAGTAGTGACAAAACTGAAAATACGTACAACACCTTTCTAATTGTAAGAAAAGAAACATCTAAATTAATCCAACAGTCTAAAAGAAACTACGAAAATACTCAACTTTTAGAAATCGAAAAATATTTCCAAAAGAACAATACAAGAAACTTTTATGAAACATTCGAAACAAAACTAACTGGCTACCAACCTCAAAGTCTTTGCTTTAAAAAAAATGAAAATGGCTATTTGACTCTTAACAAATTGTAAGGTACTTGCTAACTATTTTGAAAAACTATTGAACTGTCCAGAACGAGCCAATAAATTCCAACCATAGCGAACTAATCACACCAAACCTAACTCTAAGGAACCTGACGAAATCGAAATAATTAAACAAATTAAGAGACTTAAAAACAACAAAGTATCCGGAGAAGACTGTATAATTGCAGAACTACTAAAATCAGCTGGCCCTAACGCTATTAAAGAGATCATCCAACTAGTAGGCACATCTGGCAAACTGAGAAAGTATCTGAGGACTGGAAAACTGCCATAATTCATCCATTGCATAAAAGGGAATAGAACCGATGTTAATAATTACCAAGGAACCTCTCTTCTCCTGGTCACATACAAAATTCTCTCGCATTGTTTCCTTGATCGAGACAAAGAACAGTTAGAATCTAAAATTGGTGAATACCAAGCAGGCTTTAGATCAAACAGATCCTGTCCAGAACAAGTTCTTAATTTAAAACTAATCCTTAGGCACCGAAGGATTTCTGGTAACAATACTGTGGATTTTAAAAAAGGCCTACTACTCAATTGATCGTGAATATCTTTTGCAAATTTTAAAGCAACAAGGGCTAGATAATAAAACTCTGACGCTGATTAAGGAAACGCTAACTGATTAGCAATCGAAAACACTGAATATATGACATGCAACAAACAAACACGAAAGTTTTTGAAAATAAAATATGGAAAAATAAAAAAAAGGTTTCTCAATTTAAATACTTGGAGGAAGTCATACAAGAAAACGGTCTTGAAAAAGCTACAAACGAAGATCGCTGTCAAAAAATGGCAACTGCATTCATATTAACTCAACATATTCATAATAAAAAAATCAGTTTCCAAATTCAGTTAACTTAGGCATTACAGCTTTGTAAACAAACCTGAATGTCTCTGTGGAGCAGAAACTGATTTTAAGTAGGAAGAGGGGTATTTAAGAGATTCAGAAGAAAGAAAGAAAGATTATTAGGAATATATTAGGCCCCGAGATTGCTAATCGTAGAGGGAGACCAAGAGATGAATACAGTAAGCAGATTCAGAAGGATGTAGGTTGCAGTAGATACTGGGAGATGAAGAAGCTTGCACAGGATAGAGTAGCATGGAGAGCTGCATCAAACCAGTCTCAGGACTGAAGACCACAACAACAACAACAACAACAACAACATGAATAACAATAAATCAATTACTAATTTCATAAATGAAACACACGCCGTTTCACAAACACACACACACACACACACACACACAATCTTCACATAACATGAGATAATGCTAGGCCTAACCATAAGATTACCAATCGTATAATTTCGAAATGAATAACTTTTCTACATTAAGTTGTATATAGTTGCAAATAATAAACTGTGAAAGTAAACAAGTGATATAGAAAACCAGGAACAGTACAGCACGTGGTAATAAAATTAATTGTACAAAATAAGATACCGCAGCGCCTGTGTTAAGAAGAATGATGCAATGTTCTTTCGAACACGCATGCATGTGACGCAGGAACGATGGCGCATGGAAATTTGGGTCTGGCCGTGTGTCGTGCACGGATAACCAAAGCACATAAGGCGACCACTCGCATAAAGCGGGAAATCCGGATTCGAGTTGTAGTCTGGCACAAATTTTCATTGTTGTCATTTCGCCATTCCATATACTGCTGATGGTTGTTCATATTCCCAAACTTGTAAATACTGTCTTCAAAACTCAAGTTTGTATGTGTATAAGTAGTAGAGCATATTTCCTGTTTAACAGAAAGAAAATAAAAGCCCACTGACGACGCTTAAACTGAAGTGAAACCTGTCTGGGAAATAGGAGAAAAGATCAAATTGTTTTGCGCAATACGGATTTCTCTCAGATGCAATTCTATTTGTAATCATGTGTTTGTTGCTACATGTAAACCACACCTATCGTTTTCCGCCTCATTTGGATACTTTCTTCGTGGTGCATCGCTTATTTTTGTCTTTGAGTGTGTTTTCGGAACAGCGAAATGCGTACAATATGCAATCACCAAAACGCACAATACATGTGCAGATGCAATGGTACTGTGACATGCTACGAGAACAGCTCAGCATAGTATCGCTCCGCCGATTTTTATTACATTGAAGACATATATGATAGTAATACGTGAAAATATTTCTTAGTCCAAATGGCTATGAAGTTATGTGATATTATGTTACATTTCTCTCTTTTTGATCCGCAAACAGGAGCATACCTCTCCATAAGAAATAAATATCTGTTCACGACTCTATGGCGTGTTGCATCTAACTGCTCATCGGTACTACATACATGTTTTTTTTTCTTTTCAGAAAATGTTATTTATAACGATAAAATAAAATCTTTATATGAGTACGAGTGTTGTGACAACTGCAGACACATGCTAGAAAAATGTTGACGTTTACTGTGGGAGGACAGCGGTATTGTATGAATCTTCGGGGCATGAGCAAATTCTTAAAAGCATGTAAAGAGAAGAAATATATTTTGCTATGGCGAGCCGTCTGTTGTACGTCCCACAAATTTCAAGGGCAATTCTAAAAATAATGAACAGAAATTTTCTACAATTAAGGAATATAAAAATGAGACCCAGTATCGTATTCGTATTCCAGCCTGGAACATGAGAATGTGACAAGCGCGCTCTTTCAGAAAATTGATGGTGAAATCGCTCACAGATTGACGAAGATATTGGGGTGAGCAATAACTGAGTACAGTCGGGCGGCCCGGTATCGACCTTGACTGAGAATCAAGGACTGGCGCACCACATAGGGAAAACGTTTGGAAAGTTGTGGAAACCGAATCAAACTAATTTAATTGGCGTGAATCTCTTTTTTACGAAAGAAATGGTATTTGAGAAGAGTTAATATACACTATGAGATAACGAATTAAATCCCGTACAGATTTTTCTTCGCTGTCTTTACTGCGGCAAACAATGAGTGCCATTTCATACTGTATTCACCTCGTAAACAATCTCAGCAATCCAGTCATTATGCAGATGTATCCCCGCATTATTTCGCATCCTGGCCACACGTGTCTCAATATAGATTTTCAATGACACTAGTTGGCTCGTCGTGGTTACTCGAGAGGACAGCAATGATTCTTCGCCTGACCATCTACAACTTCCTCAGCGACTAGACGAAAGAGGAGGTGTATCACACCGATACAACAGCTGTTTCCACAATTATAGCTAGAGTTTTGAAGAGGTATGTCGCAAAAATGTCCAAACGCTTACAAAATTGGACAGTTTTGACGTTACTTTCCGATACCTTTAGTAATGAATAAAGGTTTCCCATTTACAAAGGTTTAAACACATGTTTTATTTGTTTTACTCGTTCAGTAACCGACAGAATAGATACAGTTTTCGATACGGATTTAATTGCTATCCGCCATGCTCTTCGTGGAAAGACCAACCACACTACAACAATAATCGTTTTTAATGGAATAAGAGAACTTGTCGTGACGCGAGATGTTTCGTTCCCTGAACTGCTCGTCAGGGCAGAAACCTGGTAACATTTGGGGTATCTCAAGATCACTAGCGCTTTGTTGTCCTATATATTACGTCAGTTGTTACGGAATACGGTATTGCCGTTAGAAAAGTCAGTGCAACTTGCCGGATAGGCCGATTTCGGAAGGAAATGGCGCTGAGAGCCGGACTTTCATTACATCCAGCGGAGTCCAAACTTGGATGCTGTACGACCGTGTCTCGTGATACAACGGCCTACAGAGGGAACACTATGCAGAATGCACCCATGATAACACTTGGTTCAGGCTAAATACGCATTCAGCCACCTAGACAGTGCAGTAGAATCTGGAACTCGCTGTACTATCGGCCTAGTTTCCAGATTTTAATCGCCTAAGGGTATTATTGTTTCACCAGTCGAGAAGTTTTCGCTGATGAATCGGCATGAGTCGCACCAGGTCCGGAGCCGTTATTCACATCATTTTTTTTTAAGCCGTTGGCTTTTTTATCCGCAACAGATCCAAATATTTGCCAGTTCTAGTGTTAAGTGTGTTGAAGGTACATTTCTACTACAGAAACTCTAGAGCGTCCCACAAATACGACCTTTGAAAGACTGATGTGCGAGACTCACACTGATACCTTTACATTGTAAGACAATGAAGATTTGGAAACTTGCTAGCAGATTAAAACTATGTACAGGAACCGGACTCGAACCTGGGATGTTTGCCTTTCGTGGGCAAGTGCTCTACCGACTTTTATTCTTTATAATTCTTCATTTTGTTCGTCGATATTGGCACTATGGTCTGGGCTGACATCACACCATCCCTTCGAGTTCATCGATGAACACTTCATTCAGTTTTTTACTTTATTTACTTATTTTTGTTACTGACGGCAACCGACACTCTTACCGAACACGCTGAGCTACCATTCCGGCAACTCAGCTATCCAAGCACGACTTGCAATTCGCCCTCACAGCTTTACTCCCAGGAGTACCTCACTCGCTTACCTTCCAAAGTAAGGCTGTGTGGGCGTGTCGTGAAGTGAGCTTGGATGGTTCAGTCGGACAAGTCTGGCTTGAAACCTCGTCGCGAGTAGACGTGTTGCCGCTGAGCTGTGCACTGCAGAAAGCAAGACAAGCTTGCTGTATTGGTCGTTGAGCATGTGACTAGTGCTCAGCTATTTTTCCTAATGTACACTCCTGGAAATGGAAAAAAGAACACATTGACACCGGTGTGTCAGACCCACCATACTTGCTCCGGACACTGCGAGAGGGCTGTACAAGCAATGATCACACGCACGGCACAGCGGACACACCAGGAACCGCGGTGTTGGCCGTCGAATGGCGCTAGCTGCGCAGCATTTGTGCACCGCCGCCGTTAGTGTCAGCCAGTTTGCCGTGGCATACGGAGCTCCATCGCAGTCTTTAATACTGGTAGCATGCCGCGACAGCGTAGACGTGAACCGTATGTGCAGTTGACGGACTTTGAGCGAGGGCGTATAGTGGGCATGCGGGAGGCCGGGTGGACGTACCGCCGAATTGCTCAACACGTGGGGCGTGAGGTCTCCACAGTACATCGATGTTGTCGCCAGTGGTCGGCGGAAGGTGCACGTGCCCGTCGACCTGGGACCGGACCGCAGCGACGCACGGATGCACGCCAAGACCGTAGGATCCTACGCAGTGCCGTAGGGGACCGCACCGCCACTTCCCAGCAAATTAGGGACACTGTTGCTCCTGGGGTATCGGCGAGGACCATTCGCAACCGTCTCCATGAAGCTGGGCTACGGTCCCGCACACCGTTAGGCCGTCTTCCGCTCACGCCCCAACATCGTGCAGCCCGCCTCCAGTGGTGTCGCGACAGGCGTGAATGGAGGGACGAATGGAGACGTGTCGTCTTCAGCGATGAGAGTCGCTTCTGCCTTGGTGCCAATGATGGTCGTATGCGTGTTTGGCGCCGTGCAGGTGAGCGCCACAATCAGGACTGCATACGACCGAGGCACACAGGGCCAACACCCGGCATCATGGTGTGGGGAGCGATCTCCTACACTGGCCGTACACCACTGGTGATCGTCGAGGGGACACTGAATAGTGCACGGTACATCCAAACCGTCATCGAACCCATCGTTCTACCATTCCTAGACCGGCAAGGGAACTTGCTGTTCCAACAGGACAATGCACGTCCGCATGTATCCCGTGCCACCCAACGTGCTCTAGAAGGTGTAAGTCAACTACCCTGGCCAGCAAGATCTCCGGATCTGTCCCCCATTGAGCATGTTTGGGACTGGATGAAGCGTCGTCTCACGCGGTCTGCACGTCCAGCACGAACGCTGGTCCAACTGAGGCGCCAGGTGGAAATGGCATGGCAAGCCGTTCCACAGGACTACATCCAGCATCTCTACGATCGTCTCCATGGGAGAATAGCAGCCTGCATTGCTGCGAAAGGTGGATATACACTGTACTAGTGCCGACATTGTGCATGCTCTGTTGCCTGTGTCTATGTGCCTGTGGTTCTGTCAGTGTGATCTTGTGATGTATCTGACCCCAGGAATGTGTCAATAAAGTTTCCCCTTCCTGGGACAATGAATTCACGGTGTTCTTATTTCAATTTCCAGGAGTGTATATTATTTGGAGATGTCACTGATTTCAAGACGAGACACTTTGAAGTTTGGTTTTGATCGTTACTATGTGAAGTCTGGACCACTTTAGTTTGACAATTTTGTTGTTAAGAATGTTAGCATTTCTTTGGGTGATATTATTGGTATACACATTTCGCAGTCATGTCACTCTTGCTTATGAGAAGCTTAAAGATTCGCGAATTTGCAGTTGTGTAATTGAAGAAACAGAACTATGACATTTACTTGTCTAAACGGAAATATTAGTAAAATTACCGTACTAGTAATTGAGTTCCACTTTGGAATTGCATGTGATCATGTAAAACTTATTTTAAGTCAATGTAGGAGAGCAATTTTTGTTTGTGGAGAGAGCTGGGGAAACGGATTTCCCTTGCCTGTTCTCAATAGAGTTAGACAAGTTAAGATTGATCAGGTGAAACACATCCCACCATTCATAAATTTAGACTTAGAGAAAGCTTTTGACAATGTTGACTGGAATACTCTCTTTCAAACTGTGGAGGTGGCAGTGGTAAAATACAGGGAGCGAAAGGCTATTTACAATTTGTACAGAAACCAAATGGCAGATATAAGAGTCGAGGGACATGAAAGGGAAGCAATGGTTGGGAACGGAGTGAGACAGGGTTATAGCCTCTCCCAGATGTTATTCAATCTGTATATTGAGCAAGCAGTAAAGGAAACAAAAGAAAAATTCGGAGTAGGTATTAAAATCCATGGAGAAGAAAACTTTGAGGTTCGCCGATGATATTGTAATTCTGTCAGAGACAGCAAAGGACTTGGAAGAGCAGTTGAACGGAATGGACAGTGTCTTGAAAGGAGGATATAAGATGAACATGAACAAAAGCAAAGCGGAGGTAATGGAATGTAGTCGAATAAAATCAGGTGATGCTGAGGGAATTAGATTGGGAAATGAGACACTTAAAGTAGTAAAGGAGTTTTTCTATTTGGAGGGCAAAATAACTGATGATGGTGGAAGTAGAGAGGATATAGAATTTAAACTGGCAATGGGAAGGAAAGCGTTTGTGAAGAAGAGAAATACGTTAACATCGAATATAGATTTAAGTGTCAGGAAATCGTTTCTGAAATTATTTGTATGGAGCGTAGCCATGTATGGCAGTGAAACATGGTCGATAAATAGTTTGGACAAGAAGAGAATAGAAGCTTTTGAAATGTGGTGCTCTAGAAGAATGCTGAAGATTAGATGGGTAGATCACATAACTAATGAGGTGGTATTGAATAGGATTGGGGAAAAGAGAAATTTGTGGCACAACTTTACTAGAAGAAGGGATCGGTTGGTAGAAAATGTTCTGAGGCATGAAGGGATCACCAATTTAGTATTGGAGGGCAGCGTGGAGGGTAAAAATCGTAGAGGGAGACCAAGAGATGAATACACTAAACAGATTGAGAAGGATGTAGGTTGCAGTAGGTACTGGGAGATGAAGAAGCTTGCACAGGATAGAAAAGCATGGAGAGCTGCTTCAAACCAGTCTCAGGACTGAAGACCAAAACAACAACAACAACCGTGCATTATTTCTGTATGATTAATAAGCTAGAACGTGTGCAATACGCAACTTCACAGAGCACGTGCATGCTGAGTGCTCGCGGAGGTGCATGGTGCAGCTACCGGCTAGAGGCGCGGTGGCGCTGTCTGCATGTCGCTAACGTGGCTGAAAACTAACAAATGCACATGGCATTTACAGAAAACAGTGGAATCTGTGAAATTATCCTACCAAAATCCTTTCCAGATGACATTAACATCGTGGAAATGGGCAACGATCGGTCTGAGGATCACGTTGCAACACTCTGTAAGGACAGGAAAAGAAGAATGGGTCATGCAGCAGCTGAAACTGAGGCTCCCAAAACGAAAGACAAATCACGCCAAATCAAGTTGAAGGATAAAGAACAAACGCACGCCGCATGAAAAGATAAGTAAAAACTCACAGATAATTGCAACACCCCTCAAGACAAGAAAGACAATGGAGGCAACAAGTCTCTCTACTCCAATAAAAGAACAAACATCGTAGAAGGCCCAGCAACCAACGACCTCACTTCAAGAAGAAGGAAATCTGAAGAAATAAATGAAGATTAAACCTTCCAAATATCGAGGACTTATGGACCAATGTCTGTTGATCCATTGTGGAAATGGGACAGCGGCTGGTCAAGTATTTAACGATGAAATTCGCCAACAGCCGTGCAGTAGAGATGTTATTTTATTTTATTTTTACTACCAGTTTGGGCATTCCATTATTCCATCTTCAAGCCCCAGATGCCTCTCTCAAAAATAAACTGTATTGGCATACTGGTCCATTTTTTCCTGGATGCAATGGGTGCATTGCCTGATTGTAATGAAGTCTTAGAAGGAATACGGTTTAGAATTCACGACATCCAGTAACATATGGCCCAGTATGCAGTATCGTTTATTTTTGAGGATTCATATGGGGCCTGAAGATGGCTTAATGCAGGGCTTCACAACATACGTGCTCGCGGAGCAAGCTGTGAGCAGCAAGGCGCGAGCACGGAGCAGCGCGAGCACGCTACCCCCACTACCGGACCAGAGCGGAGAGTGGGGAGAGTCACGTGGGGCACAAAACAGCTGCCGCCAGTCAATGTAAAAGCGCGGCCACCTGCAGGGATATCACTCACCATTATTACTGTGACAAATGAAACAAATAAACGAGAATGTACACGTGCCACATAATTTTATTAGCTTAGTGTATGCTTCTACATTCGTATTAATTTGTTAACTGTTACACAATAAAAGATGTCACTGAAGTGTGGGATTCTCGGTTATCTTGTACTTTTTGCCCTTTACAATTGCGTCTATGTTCGAAGTAATTGTTCTTGTGCATCGTAGGCGCAGCGTGCAGTTTAAATTTCGATCAGACAATGCGTTTCTCAGGCGCGTCTTGTTCCATTTCATTGCAGAGAACAGTTATTCACAAACATACATGGAACCGAACATTGATATTATTGTAGCCGCCAGTTTGTGCAAATGAGGAAATCTATCCTGCGGGAAGTGTCAGTAAAATTCCAAAATGTTTTTCTTGTTCTGAAATTTGTCTCTGTATTCTCTGTCACACTGAAGGTCAATAATTTCTAGTTGCAGCTCAGGACGAATCTCTTCATTATTCGCCGAATATGGAGAGGAGAACAGCTCAGAATCACTGTCTAGTGCTGTCAGATCTTGAAAGCATTGATCAAATTCTTCCTTAAGGGCAACTAAACTATGTGAATAACGTACACAGTCTTTGTGAACATCTTTCATGGATGATAATTTAGGAAAATGAGCTAGATTTCCTGTTTCCAGCTGACTCACCCAGTGTCAATTTCATTTTAAAAGCTCGTATTCGATCTATGAAATGAGTAATTAGCAGATCTTTACCTTGTAGTGAAATGTTCAAAGCATTCAGATGGCTAGTTAAATCTGCTAAGAACGCGAGATCACATTTCCATGAAGGATCTCTCAATTCAGGAACACACATGTTATTTATTTCCATGGACATATTTATCTCATCTAATAGGCAAAAATTCGATTTAATAATTCGCCACGACTAAGCCAGCGGACCTCGCTGTAATAAGGCAGGCTACGATACTGGCTTCTACATCCTCAAGAGAGCTTTTAAATTGTCTGTGTTGTAGCCTATGCTTCCTTATATAATTGGTTGTACGAACAACAACACACATCACATTTTTTAGAGTGATACTCATCGCACATAAGTTTTCCTGGTGGATCACACAGTGAACGCCCCTTATTTCATTCGGCACGGTCAGTTTTTGCATTTTCTCCTTCAACAGCGCAACGAAACCTAATTTTTTCCCTGTCATCGCTGGTGCACCGTCTGTAGACACTGAAACTAAAGAATTCCACGACAATCGTATATTTTCAACACTTTCTTCAACACTACTTAAAATAACACCTCCGGTTGTAGTGTTCGTCATGGCTACTACATCGAGGAGCTCCTTCCTCACCTGAAGATGTCTATTAACACCTCTAATAAATATGGAAAGCTGCGCTGTTCCAGTGATAACAACACTTTCGTCCAGAGTTAGAGAATACGCCATAAAATCTTTATAGATATTTGCAAGCTGGCTCTGGACGTCGTCTGCCATGTCCTGTATGCGACACATAATGGTCATGTCAGATAATGGCACAATCCGACACAGTTCAACTTGAGATGGACACAAATGTTCCGCTGCAACTACCAAACATCTTTTATTAAATCGCCATCAGTGAAGGGGCGCAGGGATTTTGCTAAAAACAAAGCAATTTTGTAGCTCACTCTGAGAGCTGCCTCAGTTGATTTTTTCTTCGTGATCAAGATCTTCTTCGGATAGCTTCCTTTTAAGTTTAATAACTTCCTGTGCACGATCTGGTCCATCACATTTTCCACTTCCGTAGTCTTTCGCGTGATACGACATATAATGTCGCTGCAAATTAAATTTCCTAAAAGAATTCAGCGTTTTGTGACATACTAAACATTTTGCAACACCATCTTTTTCTGTAAACAGATACAATTCCTCCCAATGGTTGAGGTTACACAACGGCGACTTGACATGATTCTTAACCAGTGAAGTGACTGTTAGAGCTGATTGTAGTACTTTTAACGTTACACAGTCGGCGCGAATTCAATAGGCACGCTGCGGTCCTATTCATACGTGCGCGCGCATTTCCCCTCCCTCCCCACTCCGCGACCTTGCACCTGCTCGCGAGCACGTGCCTGGGCAGACGCGAGTACTCGCGCTCAAAACCGGCCACTTGTTAAGCCCTGGCTTAATGGAATGCCGAAACTGGTAGTACAAATAAAATAAATAACATATCAACTGCACGGCTATTGGCGAGTTTCGTGGGTAAATATTTACGGATCAGTTTCATCGTTGACTGATACTGGAAATGATAATGATAATATTCATGGTATTTGAACTAAGTTATTGCAGAAAAGAGTGGAAAATCAATGGTTTTTCTGTATTACTGGAGGTATAGGTCCCAGCGCTTAGATACCACACCTTGATGAAGTGTTTCTGTCGGTTACTTTGTCAGTTATGTGATCAATAAAATACTAACCGACTCAGTTGAGAAATATAAATATTAAGATCATAAGACAAATTTTGGTAATATGTTAAAAATGTTTCAAAGCAAGGAATAGATTAATACTCGTATTGTAATAAAAGTGAAGTAGGACATAAATCTGCTATTAAACTATCAAAATATCAACATCATGTACTCACTACATGTCATCTACGAAACGAATGTTACCAAAATCCAGGTAGTATGTGCTCTGCGTATTTGCTTTCAGCTGTGTGTAACTATTTTATGTAGGTGATTTGGTATTTCCTTAATTCACGTCAGTTCCACAGCATATATTAATAACATCAAAAGAAGAAGCAATTTATTTACATATACTTTTCGTCTTTATTTTTTTTCCCTGAGGTATGTGATTATATAATATTATACGTACAGTATTTTAAAAGAATGGCAACTTTCCTGAGAAAATGCGACTTGTGGCCTTTCTGCAATTTTCATTTGTAACAGTCATTGTTCCCCTACAAGCAATGCCTGCACTCGCTCTATAATTTAAATTACCTTTTCAAAAAACAGAATGTCCACACGTACGATCACACATATCAGTCATGACCTAAGAACTACAGGGTGTAACCAAAAGGTATAGCCAAACTTCAAGGATACATTCCTCATACGTAGAGGAAGAAAATATGTTACATAGACATAGGTCCGGAAACGCTTTCTTTCCATGTTCGTGCGTAGTTTGTACAACTCTTCAAACGTTACTCAAGAGATACACTCAAGAAAAGGATGTATCAGCATAGTATGAACTACTTTCCTGAACGAAATGTTCTAAATGCTTTCCGTTAGCAGGGATACATGCATCAGTCCACCGTCGTTTTGAACCCCTGCTGCGCTGATGTATCCCTGGGGAACTGCGTATTGTTTCACAGTCTTCCACAATAGGGGCACGAAGACGTGCATCTTGAACCGGGGTTCCTCACCCATGTGCTTTCAGATGTCCCGCACTTATAAAATTCTAGTGGGTTTTGGTCGGGAGAGCGTGGAGGAATTGGTCCATCTCTACCTACCCATCTATCGCGGATTCTGTTAAATAGAAACCAACAAACATGAACACTAAAATGATGAGAAGCTGCATCGTGCATGAAGTACATGTTTCGTCACACTCATAGAGGAACGTGCTCTATGAGAACAGGTAGAGTGTTCTCTAAGAAAGCAAGGTAGGTTTTATCTGTTGAGCCCGGATGGAGAAATATGAGATCTTAACAAAATCACCAACAATGCCGACCCAAACTTTAGCAGGTAAAGGTTTGTTGATGGCGTGATTGCACAATTTCTCATGTATTCTCTAAAGCCCCTATATACCGTTTGTGAAAATTTAGAATCTGCTCACGTTCTAACAAAGCCTTATCCATGAACAGCACATTTGCACTAAAGTGAGGGCTGACACGTTGTTGAATGAATCACTCGCAGAAGTTTACCCGTGCATAAATATCAGCTTCTGATAGTGCTTGCACACACTGTGGCTGGTACGGATACTGCCAGTTCTCATGTAGGACTCTCCTGATAGTCAACATTACTTGTTGCAGCTAATTGTCTTACGCTGACGCTATGGTTGCCATCAACTGCCAATTAAGTTACTCCTACAGTTGAAGTGTCCTCTCATTATAGGTCTCTCCCATCGCGAGCAGTAGGCTTAAACGTCCGATCTTCCCTTAGATAACGACCAGTTGCTTTAAATGTCCTTTGTAGGGGAAATGTTGTTCTGAAAATATCTTCCGATACAAACGCTAAGCGCCAGGGCCATTACCATCTTCTAAGCCGCAAAGCAAATGGGAATTTGTCAACTTTGCGTTTGGTACACTTCCATTAAGATGTACCGAAAATCAAGCCCGTGATGAATACTAAACAGTTGATGCTACCTGCTTAGTGCGAGTAGAGCAGCGAGGCGGTTAGTCGCATGTCAACACAAGCAGTAAAATGAATCACATTTCAACATTATCTTCGTTCCTTGGGGACAACAAACAAGGGCCGTGAACCTGAGAAGTACAACTTACTGCACCAGAGGGTATTTTAAACATTTAATGTGAGGAAACGTTTCTTATAATGCTGGTATGTTCTGTTCCTGTGTGTTTCCCCATCATTAACGTGATTATGCAGAGAAGCAGAAAATGAAAATAAGAGGTTTCCGGACCCATGTCCAACCAACACGTTTTATTCCTCTATGTGTGAGGAATTTTGCCTGAAAGTTTGGCCACATCTTTTTGTTACACCTTGTATAACTACCACTGATGCACTAACCACTACAACTGTTGAATTCTGGTACAGTGTTGAAGCAGCATTAATGATGTGAGCGTATCTGTCATCCAAACTCACTTCGTCTAGATATTCATCCATAACCATTATTGCTGCCAGGACTGGTAAAGCGTAGAAATTTAATCATGTTTTATCGGCGCTATACTGTTTACGCACAATGAGTAGAATTTCTGGTGTACAATTTTAATTTTTAGTATTGCAATTTTTGTATCGCACTCTGTGAAACTCTGTCTCTCACTTTTGCCTCTTCTAATGTCCGCCCCGGTAGCTGAGTGGTAAAAAAAAAAAAAAAAAAAAAAAAAGTGGTCAGCGTGACAGACTGTCAATCCTAAGGGCCCGGGTTCGATTCCCGGCTGGGTCGGAGATTTTCTCCTCTCAGAGACTGGGTGTTGTGTTGTCCTAATCATCATCATTTCATCTCCATCGACGCGCACGTCGCCGAAGTGGCGTTAAATCGAAAGACCTGCACCAGACTAACGGTGTACCCGACGGGAGGCCCTAGCCACACGACATTTCCATTTGCCTCTTCTAATGGCATCACTTGCTACATTTTGCAACTGGTCATGTCGGGCTGTTCAGTATAGCCGGCTCCCTGTATAGAAAGTCGTAACTTTATTTGTGCGAACATCTGAAGTTTGGGCTCTTCGTTCAGGGCCGCAGGTAGCGTGGAGAAACTACAGTGAGCAGACGTATGCCTCAGCAAATCAAACGCCGCAGTGAACGGGCGTTTGTGCGTCTTGTAAAGCATTTACGAGAAGAAATGTGCATTTATATCTAACAATTTATGTTTCTGTACTTGACTTGAGTGGAAACAAGGGGAGGGCGTGAGTCCTCTCGCACTGTACGCTCAGAACTGAAGTGCGCGAATGTAGGAGCCAGCAGTGTGCGATTTGCAGGGGGGGACGGGGGGAATTTCCCCCCCTCTGCATCAGACCATCCCCTCCTCTGGTTTTAGTTTATGCATCTCAACCTGGGATGTTTATTTCCACGCACTGGAGTAAAACTTTACACATAATTTAAATTTGTGGAGCCGAACACTGAAAGTTTTTAATACGGTCTTACTATTAATACTATTAATATGTTTGCTTATTAATTTTGAAAAAGTGTTATGTAGTAGGTAAGCATTTCAAAATATTTAGAACAAAACGACAAGACGTCGCCCCAGCGTAAACGAGGCTTTAGAGCCAGGTCTGTATTGTATGGTGGATGTGATGTGTTGCGTACGAAACTGAAACCTGCGATCAGATCCAAACGTCGCGAAAAACTGTGAAGAGGTGTCATCCTACAGCAAGATAACGCTCGTCCACATTCTGCCAAACGGACAGACGACGCAATAAAGGAGTTGAGATTCGAGGTGATGGAACATCCGCCATACAGTCCAGACCTAGCTCCAAGCGATTTTCACATGTTTGAACCCTTAACGGAAGCACTACAGGGAAGAAAATTTGAAAGTGATGAAGACGTTATTGCTGCGGTGCGGTGCGGTGCTACCGATAAACGTATTTTCTGATGAAATAAAAAAACTCGTAAAACGTCGGGAAAACTGCATTGAAGTCCAGGGAGGTTACGTAGAAAAATAACGCATGTTTCAGTTTTCTATCATCAGAATAAGTACAGCTTTTCACAAATGTCCCTTTACTTTTTGAATTCCCCTCGTATACCTGAATGTAGATGATTTTGTAAATAAGCTTTACCTATAACGTACGTTTAAAGATATAACAAGGGATGGCTTTTCTGATAGTGCTTACGCGTGAATAGTGAGTTTCGGCTTTAACGTCTATTTATAAATAACTGTTTAACCATGGGTAACGCCACGGTCCAAGCTAGTAGCATGTATAATTATACTAACCCCCTAAGACATCCCCCCCCACTGGTAAAAGCACAAATCGAACACTGGGAGCCAGAGACCTGCAAGTGAAGACTTGCGTACGAATTCTTACACTGAAGAGCCACAGAAACCGGTACTCCTGCCTAATATCGTGTAGGGCTCCCGCAAGCACGCAGAAGTGCCGCAATACGACTTAGCATGCACTCGACTAATGTCTGAAGTAGTGATGGAGGGAAATGACATCATGAATCCTCCAGGACTGTCGGTGAATCCATAAGAGTACGAGGGGGTGCAGATCACTTATGAATAGCACACTGCAAGACATCCAATATAACCTCAATAATGTTCATGTCTGGGGAGTTTTGTGGCCGTCGGAAGTGTTTTAACTCAGAAGAGCGTTCCTGTAGCCACTCTTCAGCAAATATGGACGTGTGGGGTGTCCTACTGGTATTGCCCAAGTTCGGCGGAATGCACAATGGACACGAATGGATGCAGCTGAGCAGAGAGAATGCTTAAGTACGTGTCACCTGTCAGAGTCGTATCTAGGCGTATCAGGGGTCCCATAGCACTCCAACTGCACACGACCCACAATATTAAGGAGACTCCACCAGCTTGAACAGTCCCCTGCCGTTGGATTATGATATTGTCTCCATACCCATACACTCGATACAATTTGAAACAAGACTCACCCCACTAGGCAACATGTTTGCAGTCATCAACAGTCCAATGTCAGTGTTCGACGAGCCCAGACGAGGCGTAAAGCTTCGTGTCGTGCAGTCATCAAGGGTATATGAGTGGGCCTTCGGCTCCGAAAGCCCATATCGATGTTGTTTCTTTGAATGGTTCGCATGCTGACATTTATTGATGGCCCACCATTGAAATCAGCAGCAATTTGCGGAAGGGTTACACTTCTGTCACGTTAAACGACTTCGTTCAGTCGTCGTTGGTCCCGTTCTTGCAGGATGTTTTTCCGGCCGCAGCGATGTCTGAGATTCTCGATATTCACGGTACACTGGTGAAATGGTCGTATGGGAAAATCCCCATTTCATCGCTACCTCAGGGATGCTGTGTCCTATTGCTCGTGCGCCGAGTGTAACAGCAACTTCAGACTTAGTTAAATCTTGATAATTTGTCATTGTAGCAGCAGTAACCGAGCTTACAATTGCGCCAGACACTTGTCTTATGTAGGCGTTGCCGAGCGCAGCACTGTATTATGCCTGTTTATATATTTCAGTGTTTGAATACGCATGCCTACACCAGTTTCTTTGGCGCCTCAGTGTAGTTTCCGATGATGTTGCCATTGAGCTAAGTCACTGCGACCCTCTGATGATGTGAAACACTGCAAACATATGAGAGAAGTAGACAGAGAGACGGGGACCGACCTGGGTGGAGGGCGGCGTCACGCCGGTGGTAGCGCTGGCGTCGGGCA
Source organism: Schistocerca cancellata (assembly GCF_023864275.1). Lineage (NCBI taxonomy): Eukaryota > Metazoa > Arthropoda > Insecta > Orthoptera > Acrididae > Schistocerca > Schistocerca cancellata. Next base: position 734,505,507 of record NC_064626.1, read on the forward strand.
GCTGCACCACCGCCACCTGGGTCCGGACCGACGGCTCTTCCGCTTCCGCCGCCGCCTCCGCCGCCGCTGCCGGCCGGTCCTGCAACACAGTGGACAGAGTGACTACTGTAACAGCGTCACGTAATGGACAAAAGAAATATTTTACGACGTTGTCTCCAGCATTGCAAAGGAATAACAGATTACAAAAGTACACTACTGGCCATTAAAATTGCTACACCAAGAAGAAATGCAGATGATAAACGGGTATTCATTGGACAAATGTATTATACTAGAACTGACATGTGATTACATTTTCACGCAATTTGGATGCATAGATCCTGAGAATCAGTACCCAGACCAACCACCTCTCGCTGTAATAACGGCCTTGATATACCTGGGCATTGAGTCAAACAGAGCTTGGATGGCGTGTACAGGTACAGCTGCCCAGACTGGTGTATTGTGACGAGCCAGTTGCTCGGCCACCATTGACCAGACGTTTTCAATTGGTGAGAGATCTGGAGAATGTGCTGGCCAGGGCAGCAGTCGAACATTTTCTGTGTCCAGAAAGGCCCGTACAGGACCTGCAACATGCAGTCGTGCATTATCCTGCTGAAATTTAGGGTTTCGCAGGGATCGAATGAAGGGTAGAGCCACGGGTCGTAACACATGAGGATTGTAACGTCCACTGTCAATGCAAACAAGAGGTGACGGAGACGTGTAGCCAATGGAACCCCATACCATCACGCCGGGTGATACGCCAGTATGGCGATGACGAATACACGCTTTCAATGTGCGTTAACCGCCAAACACGGATGCGACCGTCATGATGCTGTAAACAGGACCTGGATTCATCCGAAAAAATGACGTTTTGCCATTCGTGCACCCAGTTTCGACGTTGAGTACACCATCACAGGCGCTCCTGTCTGTGATGCAGCGTCATGGGTAACCACAGTCAAGGTCTCCGAGCTTATAGTCCATGCTGCTGCAGACGTTGTCGAACTGTTCGTGCAGATGGTTGTTGTCTTGCAAACGTCCCCATCTGTTGACAAAGGGATCGAGAGGTGGCTGCACGATCCGTTACAGCCATGCGGATAAGATGCCTATCACCTCGGCTGCTAGTGATACTAGGCCGTTGGGATCCAGCACGGCGTTCCGTATTACCCTCCTGAACGCACCGATTCAGTATTCTCCTAAGTCATTGGATCTCGACCAACGCGAGCAGCAATGTCGCTATACGATAAACCGCAATCGCGATAGGCTACAATCCGACCTTTATCAAAGTCGGAAACGTGATGGTACGCATTTCTCCTCCTTACACGAGGCATCACAACAACGTTTCACCAGGCAACGCCGCTCAACTGCTGTTTATGTATCATAAATCGGTTGGAAACTTTCCTCATGTCAGCACGTTGTAGGTGTCGCCACCGGCGCCAATTTTGTGTGAATGCTCTGTAAAGCTAATCATTTGCATATCACAGCGTCTTCTTCCTGTCGGTTAAATTTTGCGTCTGTAGCACGTCATCTTCGTGGTGTAGCAATTTTAATGGCCAGTAGTGTATTAGGGTGCAGATTAGCAAGGAAATCGGTTATGGCCTTATCGACGAACCAACCCGCCACTTGGCTGAAGTGATAAAAGTAGAGCATGTGAAGTGCTAATAAGGGTGGACTGACGGGAATTTGAGCCTTGATCGTCCACAACCTTCAAAAGACTAGTAGATTTCGCCAACCATCATAACTCACTAAAGAAATTAAGTTTAGGTTTTATGTATTTTAAGACAGCCGTGTGGGAGAGCAGGCGAAGATCAATGGCTTTTGAGGTGGATGAAGATATGAATCGGAATGGCGAAGAAGGCGGATGAGTCATTTTCTCCTGACAGCGATACCTCAACGATAGTGAAGGCGGAGAGGACGTATTTCAGTATGGCGGATCTTGGGGACGACGCAGCCCAATAAGCAAAACAAAAATCAACGTCGCGTCTGAGTTGCAACAAGCGGCCACGTGGTCAGCGTTTGTCTGCATGTTGATGGCGGCTGCAAAAAATCAGTAGCGTCTGTTACCAAACTAGTCGGCTACGAAAGGTGTCTGTTCTCATATTGGACGATCTGCTAAAACCCATTTGGAGATTCGATCCCAGATGTAATATCCTGCGAATCGCTGAACACATCTTCCTAATTTCCTATCAATCAAGCCATGATGGTAAACACTGAAGGAGAAGTTCCCCAGGAGGTAAATAACCCATCACTGAAAACAGTAATGCAACTAGACGTCTGATTATGTAGAGTCTAGAACATAATGTAAGGAAGAATCGAAGATCCCGGGAGCTTCCCACATAAGGCTTAAGAAAAATCATCTTCTAGCAACAGTGATCATTAACATTTTACTAAAAACGGGGAAACTGTGACAAATGACGGATGTATTGAACAGATGCAATATACTGATATTAGCAAGTCATAAAACCTGATACTGAAATGAGAACACATTTGAGTCCGAGGGATACAAGATTTATGAAGGAAAAGAGGCCATAAAGAATTAACAAAAAAGTCACTCTGCTTGTATGAGTTTTCACGACCAAACGGAATGTAGCAGAATCAGTAACAAATTTTACGTTGCATGTGAATGTCGCTTGGAGCAGCAACCAATATCATTAGGATCCTAAATGTCACGTACGGACAATAACGACAGAAGAAAATCCAGAAAAAATTCGAACGAATTTGGGAAGCACTAGAAAGAGAGACATAAAAAATACTGAAGCACTGCATAAGACTGCTCGCTGGAGGCTTCAGCGCGCTGCGCGACAGAGCAAAGAAATCAAAGGAAACAGGAAATTTTCTCACTCACAAACGCACTGATAATAACTGAGGAGGCTCATCAACTTCTGCAGACTATTCGACTTAAAACTAATGTCAACCAGGGAGTAAAGATCTGGTCCACTCCTAATACACATTTAGGCTCATGTCAGTTGGGTCATGCGGCAATAACAAAACAAAACCATAATCATGAACGTACTGATAGGAACAGGACAAGGCATACACTTTTCAACAGAAAGCAAAGCCAAGTTTCAGCGTAAAGGACCAAATATCGAAATTTTAAAAACATACATAAAAATGACACAAAATTGTTGTCAGACAGAGGAAGGAATTAGCTAAAGAGCTTCACACAAAAAAGAGAGGAAACTGGGGTGAGATAAGAGAAGCAATTATAGAAAGAACTAGAATAGCCACCAGGAAGAAGAAAATAAAGATGGTGGAACAAGACATGTGACGAAGCGGTAGAGCCTAGGTTAGCACCTTGGAGAAAATGGAGCTCCCACAGGAGGGACAGAGACTGGAACACCTTCACTGACATCATAAAACAGACATAGATAATTATTAGAATAGCAAACGGAAATATGACAAAAATGGGAAATAAATACAAATTTCAGCAGAACAACACTAGGGATTTCTCACAAATTTTCAAAGAAGTAACAGGATACAACCTGATGAGCCTTTACTTAAAAGACTGAGCAGGTGAACTGATAACCAACAACAAATACAACTGCGAGCTAATAGCAAAATATTTTAGGAGTTTTCTAAACTGTGAGGAGCCAACACAACGACTTTTTTCAGGTAGTCCCTAATAGAAAACCCAGCTCCACTGCATGAGGTTGAAAAATACAGTGGCCTGCTGAAAACAACATAGCGCCCATAGAAGGCAGGTTTTTTACCAGAGATGTGGGAAGTGGGAGGGAAGACGGTAGCTGAAACTATTTATTACGTTGCTGGGAGAAAGGAAGAATACCGGAAGATTAGACTCCATAATACACCCACTACATAAAGAGACAGAGAGATAGACACCAACAATGACCGAGACAAAAAATGTTCAAATGTGTGTGAAATCTTATGGGACTTAACTGCTAAGGTCATCAGTCGCTAAAATTACACACTACTTAATCTAAATTATCCTAAGGACAAACACACACACCCGTGCCTGAGGGAGGACTCGAACCTCCTCCTGGACCAGCTACACTGTCCATGACTGCAGCGCCTTACACCGCTCGGAATGACCGAGACATATCCTTACTTCCAGTCACCGGTAAATTATATCGAAACTCTACTGAATAAGACAGAACCCCAAGGAGTACACAGAACTAGGATGTACCAAGCAGGGTTCAGAAATGGTAGAAAAGAACAAATTTTTAACTTGGAAACAGTCCTCACGATCAGAGCAATACGAAACCGTAACACAATTGGCTTCAAGAAAGCCTGCGATTCCGTAGACGTACTGAGAGTATTCTTACTAATAGAAGAAGCAAGTATCCACAAAACGAAAGATAATTAGTCGAACAGTCAGTTAGTCGAACAGATACTTACACACACGACTTCGAAAATTAAATTCCTACAAGACTTTTCTCAACCGTTCAGAATTAACAAAGGAATTAGGCAAGGCGTCCCGTTCTGACTGATTCTCTCCAATTTGATATTAGATAGGGCAATGAGAGAGTGGGATAAAGACGTAAACGAGAAAAACATTGAATGAATTTATTCGGTACAAGGAAAAGGAAGATTTGAGGTTAAATGTCTTGCTTTTACTTACGATACTGGAATAGTTTCTAAGGACAAAACAGGTACAAAGATAATGACAGGAACACTTCACAAAATTGCAGTTAAAACTAGACTACAAATATGAGAAAACGTAACACATAAATTGAACTAAGGACAACAGAGAAATACATATAACTACCAACACAACACGGAAACGTCAAAAGAGTTGATAAGCTCGAATATTTTGAAGAACAGATAGAATGAAACTGATCAGATAACTCCTCAAGTAAAGAAAGATGGAAGAAAATTAAATCAGCATACAGACTCCCCTAACTCACCCAAAATGCTAGTAAGTATCACCGAAAACAAAGATAATAAAAAATCGACATCTTTCCAGGCAAAAATTAGACCTACATAACAGTAATTAAACCGGAAGAACTACACTGGTCTGATTAACTTACGCTGAATAAAAGAGGTAAATAAGAAGAACTGAAAAAGAAAGAAAGGAAAATATTCAGAAGAAATGGACCACAAAGCATCAAAGATAATAATTAGACGAAGAGGAGAAATGAAGATATATACAGAAGTAACCAGGTCGTTACAATTAAAATGGTGTTCCGAGTACTGCAGTGCGGACTGTATACATCGTAGGACGCTGAAACATCTTAGGTATTTCCAATAACCGGCGCGTTCTAAGGGTATTCTGAAAAAAAAAAAAAATGGTTCCACTTTTCCCACCAGGTGAAAATATGGCGCTGTAAACAGAACGTGAAGTGTTTCCTGTTTTGACGTCAGTATGCTGTTTGCAGCCTGGCGACGTGAACTGATTTTTCTTCTGAAGTGACTGTCGGTATAGAGTGTTAGCGACAGTAACAGCTGCGACGAGGTCCCATGTCAACAAACTGGCTAATGAATGTGAGCAAGAAATTTGAAGAAACAGGTGAATTGAGTGGTGCAGCAGGGAGAGGCAGGCGGCCCATTCCCACAGCAGTTGTTAATGAAATTGCTGCAACTATAGCCGACTGCGCAGCACATGCTTCAAATTCTGCAGCCAGTGTTCTAGCTGTGTCAAGGGAATTGTCTGCCCCCTGGTCAACAGTTCAAAAGATTTTGCAGCGCATTTTACACTGGTGTCCCTACAACATTCAGAATGAGCACTAAATGAAGACCCAAAATAGACTACAACGCTGTGACTTTGCCCTTCGTTTCTTAGCACGCGTGAAAATGGATAACATGTAGACGGGGAATATTCTTTGAACGGACGTGGGACTTCTACTCTGTATAGTGTCGTGAATGCACATAACTGTCGCATATGAGTTCTATTCCGCCACGTGCTATGCAGGAGCATCCACTGCGCTCATCTTATGTGACTATGTCGTATGGTTTCACAAGCTCCTTCATTCTCGGTCCGTATTTCTTCGAGGATATGATACCTCGCGGACATGTTAGGTGCAAAGTAACATCTACGTTATAAGAACCTCCTTGTGCAACACGTGCTTCCAGCTTTGCAAGAACGCAACTGTGTCCACATCACTGTTTTCATGACCGAGCGAGGTGGCGCAGCGGTTAGCACACTGGACTCGCATTGGGGAGGACGACGGTTCAATCTCGCGTCCGGTCATTCTGATTTAGGTTTTCCGTGATTTCCCCAAATCGCTCCAGGCAAATGTCGGGATGGTTCCTTTCAAAGGGCACGGCCGACTTCCTTCCCCATCCATCCCTAATCCGATGAGACCGATGACCTCGCTGTCTGGTCTCCTCCCCCAAAACCAACCAACCAACCAACTGTTTTCATGCAAGATGAGGCAACAGCGAGTGTCACTTGCCAGGTGAAAGATTTCTTCGAGAAATCTTCGCTAATGACCGCATCATTATAAGTTAATTTCAAGATGTGTAGCCTTCCTGATCCCTCGACCTAAATCCATGTGATTCTGGTTGTGGGGCTATCTGGAAGATCGTGTCTATCAGGGATAGACACGATCTGAATGGTAGCTGACGATGGCATATCGATCTGATTACACCGGTTATCCTGCGAGCAACTGTCGACCATCCCACGTTACTGATGTGGCATGTTGCTGAGTCGGGAGACATATTGCACATGTTGTAATTTGTGGCAATATTCTTTTAAACATGCCTGAGCCACCTTATAATGTGTTTGATCGTTTCTCAACTTTTCCTGCATCAACATCACAGTCTCACTGATTATAGCGCCATATTTTCACTTGTAGGCAGAAAGGCAAAGTATTGTTTCTTTCAGCATACTCCGCGAGAGCACCGATTAATGAACATACCTGCTATGTTTCAGCTTTGTATGACGCACACAGCCTGCACTGCAGTGCTCGGGACACTGAGTGCAATTATAGCCACCTGGTAGAAACAACAACAGAATGAATGACAATAGGCTAAACAAGAAAATTTTATATTTGCGCATTAAAACACTCGATCGGCTTGCTAGAAGAGACAAGAAGGGATTTGAGAAGACACTATACAAGACAGGGAAAATTTTAGGCTACTGATCAGTACTACAAAATTATCTATCCAACAACAAAATCCAGAACCTAGGCGAATGATATCGAACGAACTGAGGCAGGTCGCCAGCCAATGCTTACAGAAGTTTTAGGAAGATAAGAGAAAAAAGATTGTTCCACTGTTTTAGGTTATGAGCGGTCTAGGATTGGCCAGATTCTGTAAAAAAGAAGAAATAAAGACTGTACTATCACAAATTCTTCACTTAATCCTGGGGTAAGCAAATATGTGTGCAGAATCACAGTGATTGAAGTGAGTATTCATAAACCACATTTAAACAAAACCAAGAAGAGTGTGAAGAAAGGAAATTTGCTTATGGATTAGATTTTGCCGTTCTTTTCGGGTTGTTCCGTCGACTGTTGCTTGATGGTTCCTCTAATACATTGCTACCACTATTGAGAGGTGTTGTAAAGGAATAATCCTCCATTACAAATCGCAGACGTCAGGCACTGGACTCGAATACGGAAGAGAACGGTGGTTCAAACCACAGTGTGACCGTCCAGGTTTAGGATTCCCATAGTTTCTCTAAACTGCATAAGGGAAATGCCGGGTTGATTACTTTGAAAGTGTCACTGCCCGTTTCCTTCACGATTTCGAGAATTTTCTGCATCTGCAATGACCGCAACGTCTAGGGCATTAAGCCATAGTCCTCGTTCCTTCTTCTATGCATATCAGAAATCATTCGACAAGGGTACAGAGAAAATCAAAAGGTGGCACATCAAGAAACGACCATGGTTTCATAAGAATTAATGCTACCCGTAGGTACGACCATAGATAGACCATACATAGACTAATTAGGGTTGCCATGAGAACTATAGGTAGAGTATTTAGTTGACGAGAAATAGTAAAGTTTTTAGGAAGTTGGTAACTAGCATGCTGGTATATCATTTGTTCTCCACGTGAAGTTATGGAATGGTGACAGTGATCAACATTTCCTTATAGTACGAGAAGAAGATACACAAATTGATGGGAATGACTGGGTTATGTTGACGCGGAAATTATGATCCCATTCCTTCAAAATGTGTGCATCGTTTGCTGCTGCCGTTAGTCTGTAGTTCATGTTAATGCGATTTGTTTTTTCGTGACTGCTTGTGGACATGTCACACATTCTAACCAGAAGAAGGAGTGGAGTTTTTCTCAGGTTGTTGTTCCAGTCCAGACTGCGGGACCATTTGAAGATCTCCCTCAGAGAAGGTTGTATATCACGTTCCCAGTAATCTGAGTTTCCGTTGGAATAAACTGGTACATCGCATGAAATGAGCTATCATAGCAACGGATATCTTTTTTCTCTTTGTCTGTTGAGTCATTTGTAGCTGTAAAGTTGACCATCCGGAAGAAAGTTGTATATCAACGAAAACGGCGGATGTGGCTGATGTAAGTTACACTCCAAAGGAAACTGTATCATTATATAAAAGCATAGAAAAGAAAACAGATCGATCAAACTAGAAGAAAATGTCAAAAAAAGTAGAAGGAACAGTGGAAAATCTACAGATGGTAGTGACGTACCTGACAAAAGGACATCAAATATGGTAGTGCAAGAACGTTGTATATTATTATAAGGTAAAAATTGTAGACTAGAATAATTTATTTTCTCTGGTCGTTGGTTTGGGCAAAACTGTGACACTTTTATGCAATTACGCTCAAATTGCACACTTAAGAAAAAGTTTATTGTCAGATTTCTGCCCTGGTACGGTACTTTTGCGTTAATCGGAAAAAATAAAAGTGTTGGATGTCATGATTACCTATGAATGGATGTATGTAGTATCTGAAGCTTGTTAAAGCACATTTTCATTATAAAGGAAATGAGACAGAATGGCTTTGTTGCTGTCATTGTTTTTCAAGAAATTGGGAAGTGTGACTGAAACTTGAAAATTATTGGTTACGTTGTTGAATGCAGATGATCCAGATTCAGTGGATATGCGTCGTACCCATAATGTCTTTCACCCTATAGTACTGTTCTCTAACAGCGCGCGGGAAAAGAGAACATTTCAATCTTTCCGTGAAAAATATGGTTTCTCATATTTTACTCCAATAATCGTTTCTCCCTATGTACTCGTAGATATTGTCGACAAATTATTTTCGCACTCGGAGGAGAACGAGGGAGATTGAAATTTAGTGAAAAGAATTCGCCAAAATGAAAAACGCCTTTGTTTCAATGGTTGCCACTCCATCTCACGTTTCATATCCGTGGCACTCTCTTCCCAATCAAGCAATAATAAAAACGAGCTACCCTCTTTGAACTTTATCGATGTCCTCCGTCAAATCTTAATTCCTTTGTTGTGTAAGTTGCTCTTCCTCTATCAGCAGGGAAAATAATAAAATAATGGACTTACAGGATATATGTAAATACCTTGATGTGCGATTCATGAAATTTTGTATGAACTTCACTTCTGACTGAACAGTTAAATTTATTTCCTTTCTGTTTAATTTTTTCTTTGTGGTCGTTTCTTGTCCTGTATAGAAGTATTTTTTTTATTTGGAGGTTGATTAATAAACACATTGTTTTACTTCAGTATATCAGATAATACATTCTGTTGATCTGTTTTGCCACTGTAAGACAAAATCAATTTTTTTTTTATATACAACGTTATTCCACAATGTACTTTTACAGAATATGGTACGTTCTTATACAGAAAGCTACATAAAACTTATCTATCTAAATATTGTAAAATATACTAAATACATGTTGCTGTTCTCTAACACATACTACATCACTTGCTCGTACAAGTGTATAAATAAATAGTACCAAAGGGAAGCAACAATGATTTCACTTTATGAAAAATTTCTATTGTGACGTACAACCTTCTTCGGGCGTGATTTTAGTTTATATATTTAAGAGTTTAAAGAGAGTTGATGTAAGCTCTGTAAATTTGCACTCACCAGGTTCAAACGAGCAGTTTTGTTCGCTGTACTTCTGACTTTGTGTTTCCTGGGTATTGTAGTAAGAAAAGATAGATATCTGAATTGTGCAGTAACACATAGTAGTTTACACAAGAAAATTTACACTTTCACGACACTTGTAGATACTGTAAATAAAACAGTGAGTATTTTGTTCACTGAGGATATAAGCATGACTATCTTTCTGGGGAATGCACCACTGCCACAAATAAAAATGTTGCCTGATATGAGTAAAAGAGTATGAGCTATAAATTAGAACCAAAATTAATCGAAATCTGTAACTAATATACCAAGGTTCATTCCGTAAGAAGAGAATGTGAATACTCCATTAAGATGAAAATTTGACATTCGTAAGAGTTTGGGTAAGTTACGCAGAAGAGTTAAATAAGTATAGTTACTGTGGGATAAAGAAGATGGCCATTCGGGTTATGTTAACATTATACATCGTGGGAAAAATAAAAAAAGGCCTAGAAAGTATTAAGACTGACGCAGGATTGATCCTTATTAACGAACGTCGCAGAAGACGCTGTAAACTAGCACCATTGACGTAGACGCAGCGCTCTGCTCGGTTTATAAAACAATGAGACATCTGTAGCAACTCTACCTGTGGGGTAGGGACAATAGTGTTTTCGTGTTCTGCTGTAACTCTTCCAAGGTGAGGCTTATTTGATTACACCTGACACTTTGATGTGCCCCACAAGTAAAAAACACATGGAGAGGGATCGGACGACCGAGGTGGACAGGAGATTGCACTGCCTCTGCTGACTGTCCTCTCAGCGAACACCTCACGCACTCGTGACAAGCCTTCAGTGCGGTATGTGCTGTCGCTCCGTCTTGCTGAAAGCTCTTTCATGTGAGATGATCCACATATGGATTACACAGTTTCTGGACATACCGGTTAGCATTAAAAGTTTAGTGGAAAAATCGTGTTACGATGCAGGCGATATCGCGGTTATTAGCGACCAAGTATAAGTACAAGTAATACAAATAAGGATTAGAAAAGAGAGTAAAATTCTGCATAAAAGTGAAAAATAGCAGTTTTAAATGATTCGCTATTAGGGACAGCTTGAGGAAAGAAAAAGCAGCATCTCCCAACTCTTTGCTAAGAGCTGTGATGTATTCCGTATATAAAAGCACTCACACCGGGGAGGGGCTCTGTCCTATTGGGAGATACGAGGTCACAGAACCATAGCGACAGTACAGGATTGCCGACACTACTCTCGAAGGAATGTTCTTCTGGCATGTGAAGAGTGTCTAAAAAGACTTTGAGTGCTTCGTTTGCTAGAATCAGTTTTGTAAATGGAGAATCTCTTGCAGGTGAGATGGCTGCATCATACAATGCAGAAAATTGTGAATCGACTGTCACCTACTAAACAGATTCACTGCTTTCACAACGAATATATCACTCTACAGCGGGGAGTGCGCTGTTTTAAAGCACGAGAAAGCTTTCATGAAGTTTGGGGAGTATGAGAGAGGCACTGGTAGAAGTGAAGTTGCCTGGATAGTTCAGTCAGTGAAAGCATTGTGCGTGAATATGTATCTGAGGTTTCGAACGTCGATCCATCACACAGTTTTAATCGTTCGAAAAGTTTTCAGATGTACTACTTCATTAATTTTATCCTCCTGGCTCATGACGGGTTTACAATCAAATCAGTTCACCATAAAAGATCTACAGTATATGGGTATTTAGGAACGACAGTTGAAGTTACAGACCGTTTCATGGAAGATTTAGCGTGGCTTTTTCTACGCCAATGAACAACAATATCATTTAATTTCAAAGTAATAGTGTAGATCAGTGTTATTCATACGGGAAATAGGCCAGAGTGAATGTATAAAGTTCTGTCTAATTTGCTTTGAAACTGTTCCATATTTTGTCATATTCTATCAATGTATGACAGTTTAGAGTGAAAAATTGATGCTGTGTCAGCGTCATCTACAACATAGTCACGACATATGTAACTTCTGTGGCAATATTAAAAACTCATCTACTGTTTGCCGACACGTAACTCGAATAAAGATGTCTGTTGTGCTCTGATTCAATGGTTTGAACGCGCCCAACAGTGTGAAAACTGATACCTGCCACTGGCCTGTCTGGCGCCATTTGTTCCAGACTTGACCAGCCAGACGCGCTTAGAACGAACACTGCCGACGAATGGTTAGCTGTCCGACTCCTTGTCCAGCACATGGCACTAAATAATCAACATGGCTTGTTCTGGGCGAAGAGTTATATAATTTAATCCTCATATCGACTTGACTGGAATGCACTGTTTAACTCTCTGTAGATATCAGGGGTAAAATACAAGAAGCGAAGGACTATTTACAACTTGTACAGAAATCAGACTGCAGTTATAAGAGTCGAGGGGCATGAAAGGCAAGCAGTGGTTGAGAAGGAAGTGAGACAGAATTGTAGCGTAACCAAATTGTTATGCAATTTGTACACAGAACAAGCTGTGAAGGAAAGCAAGTAGAAATTTGGTGAAGGAAATAAGGTACAGGGAGAAGAAATAAAAACTTTGCAGTTTGACGATGACATTGCAATTCTGTCAGAGACAGCAAAGAACTTGGAAGTGCATTTTAAGTAAACAGACAGTGTCTTGAAAGAAGGATATAAGACGAACATTAACAAAACCAAGGGTTATGGAATGTAGTCGAATTAAATCAGTGGGTGCGTACCAAACATCGATATTGAGATTACGCAACAGCTCTTTCAACTACTGATGGAGATCTTCTCATGCTTAATGGAGTCCAGATTCCATTTAACTCAGAAAGCACTGGCAGAAATCAACACGTGAAAGTTCATCTGGTTGCTTTAACTTATACACAACAGTAAATTTGTAATGATAAAGTTGCAGGTCATCTTTGATAATGTTTCGACATGACAGTCTCTTAATTCCCACTTGCTGAGATAAACGGTATTAAGATTTCGTCGGACTTCGTTCCAGGCTTTCTTTCTTTTCCGATGTTCGAACTCTTATCGGATAGTTACTGCTTTTATTCGTAACGAAGCTCGTATCGCGTTATTTTGCCTCTAAGTTTCGCGTTGCACGCATTGCTGGAGGTTTTGACAAAACACCTCCAGTCTTAAACTCTTGCGGCAACAGTTCCGTACACGTATTTCACTAATAGTGCGTAGTATTAATACTCGCCAATGAACAGGTCCTGTTTTCTCATGAACACAATTTTCCGTTGAATCCAAGTGCTCACTGAACATGTGTGCTCTGCTTACTGATTCAATCATAACTACTCAGCGAAGTACTTCAGACAGAGCAGTGGGAGACGCGCATGCACAGGCATGTGACAGCATCACAAACGTGATGACTGGTCGGAAGCCATAGCATACGAACACTGATGTTGTTACGCTCTTGGAAGCAGTTACTACTTATTTATTTGATATATTATTACTAAATTACATTAAATCAAACTTTAAGATATTCTCATGTATTAACAGCCGTAAACGTTTTTCTTAATCACGCTTTATCTATGTAGATTTTATTTCAAGTATCGTTTACAGTCGTAGTCTCTATACTGTTGTGCTCTGACTGTCGCACTTTTACGCAGTGTGAAAATGTCTGAGCCTGCTTCCTGTTCAGTAGTGAAACACGAGTGTGGAAAACTGTTAAAAAGTACCGAAAAACAAGTTGTTCTTAATATTTTTCATAAATTTACAGGACAAATCGGCCTTGAAGTTTTCCGAGGGACTGTATTTGATGCTGCTGAGATACAAATGCACAATGGATGTATAGCGGTATCGTTAGAGTACAGACTAATAATCTAGCGCAGTTGATGGATCGCTGGTTCAAGTCTCGGATTAGTCATCTTTTTTCGTTCAATTTGAAATACCTGCATCTCGTAATTGTAATATTCATAATCATTTTTTTATGAATAATGCACGTCTTCTTGTTTTTAATTACATGCTGCACACGAAATTCCTGTTTTCAAATATAAATTCTTAATTATTGATATTTTATGAAAGATTGTTAATAAAGGTTATTTAAATTAAGAAAACATAATTTTTAGGGCAAAAATGAAAAACCAAATACTCGTTAATTGGACTGTATCCTTTGTTTTGTACCCCAGATATAGTCTCACACAAACCGGAGTGATAAGTATCATAGAAACATAAAAGACAATCATTTTCACAGCATCGAGAACACCATACAAATGCTACAGCCTTACATTTGCCACTGTACCATTGTAATATGAACCCAGAAGAACTAATCTGGAGCCTAGTTAAGAGATTTGGTCCGAGAAATAACAAGACTGAAGCAGCCAGACGTACTAGAACTAGCGCACGCAGCTTTTTCACATGTTACTGCCGAACACTGGCGGGATATAGAACGGCACGTTATAAAAGAAGAGGAGAAAATGCTGCTGCTGTGTGTCTTCGTGGATCCTGTTGTTGATCGACTCGTTAATTAATACCTTCAGTGGCTTCAGTGTTCAATAGTACGGTGAAATCCCCGCAGTATGCTTTTGCATAAAACATTGCCCCCTCAGAAAAATTACCCTGTGTTTACGTTGGGAATTTTCATCATTCTTGTTTGTAAGAATTACAAGTAGTGTTGGAGGAAATGGAAAACACTCTTGCTACACAGTACAACATGAAAATTAATAAGTCAAAAACAAAAATCTTAGTTGCAAGCAAACAAAATAATCAAGCAATTACGAATATAAGGCTGAATGGAGAGAAGCTGAAATAAATACAAGACTTTGTCTACTTGGGAAGCAGAATAACATCAGACGGTCGTAGTAGGAAAGATGTAATAAGTAGAATAAATCAGCCAAAGATTGCATTCTATAAAAGGAAAGGACTCCTCACGTCAAATATGATAAGTCTGTCGTTAAGGAAGCGGTTAATAAAGACCTTTGTTGGGAGTGTGCTTCTCTACGGCAGCGAAACCTGGACACTTGTAGAGGACGAAAGAAGAAGGATTGAAGGATTCGAAATGTGGTGTCTGCGAAGGATGTTAAAAATTCCATGGACGGCCAGGATGACAAATGAAGAAGTCCTGCAGAGAGCGGAGGAAGTTCCAGTTCTTTGGAAGACGGTCAAGAAGAGAAGAGATATATGGATGGGACACATTCTGAGACATGAAAGTCTTCTCCACACTATAACGGAAGGCCTTGTGGAGGGCAAAAGGGCAAGAGGCAGACCTAGAAGAAAGTACATAAGCCAGATAATGCAGGACCTAGGATGCGGAAGTTTCACGGAGTTGAAGAGGCTGGCCGACAATCGCACTGAATGGAGAGCTGCTGCAAATCAATCTTAGGATTGGCAACTTAAGAAGAAGAAGTTTGTAATTATAATAGTATTGTAGGTGAGAACGAGAGCATTTTATGCTTTCCGTCTGGTCGCCTAAGAAGCGTGTGGTAGGGGTGGAGTTTTGCCGAATATTATTTAATTCTCTTTAATAAAAATTAAGTGACACTCGAAGCTATGGTGTTTCTTTGCTCGTCTCTTTTTGCGCCTGAACTACAACTACTTACATAACTGCAGGTTAGTTGGACCAGTTGGCTGGCCAGTGCTGTCCAAGTTTAATGCGCCGGTAAAGCTATTGTCCCGCATTATCGCTCGGTCTATGTGAGTGTACAGCATACAACATCCTTATAATCTTACTTGACTGTACTGGACAAAGCTTGGCTTCCACTCTATGTGTAACGAAATCCAACGAGATTCAACCAAAAACAGAAAAATACATGGCGTAATGCGTACGTCAGGTTTATTCTTATGATGAACAGAGTATAGTGGTTTCTGTGATAGTCAGATTCCTGTTCATTGACAAGGGCCAATTCCGCATGAGTCTTATCAATATTTTCGGCCAGTTTCAGTTTTTCCACCCTGCAACTGGATAATCTTCCAGGTTGTGTGATCGTGTTCCACGAAAATTTTTCGTTTCCAACGTTTCGTCCAGAATTGTGCTGGACATCTTCAGAGGTGTCTGAAGATAGCCAGCGCAGCTCTGGACGGAACGTTAGGAACGAAAAAGTTTCATGGAACACTACCGTAGAATGACGAAATAAATCTCGGGTGAACAGCCTGGTATGAGTGTGCATAGGACACAATATTTCGGCAATCGACCATGTTGCCATCATCAGGTGCGCTGACGTACTGACCGGCGGTGGGCCATCGCCATGTATATATAGGATAATCCTATATATACATGGCGTCATAAAAAACACCTGGAGAAATTGAAGAATTACACTACCATACAACTCGGAAGATTCAGCGACAAGTAAAACAACCAGTGATGGAAGCCTTCACTATATAGCTATAGCTAGGTGTTGTATACAATATTATACAATTTATAGACAAATTTTGTATCCAGATTGGTTATAATCAAACTTTCGCTACTTGAGACAGTGTAGACGGAAAACTATTTGTCGTGTGGATAAAGAACTTTATAGGAGTGATGGTTAGACTGTGCGCTTGCAGTTTTTGCGTTGTTAGTAATGATAGTATCGTACATGCCGTTAAGGCGCCAGTACTGGCACAGCGACGAAGAGCTGAAAACAGGCACCAGTGTGTTACCGTTACAGACAGTCGACATCGGTCCGAACAAGATGACCAGAGTTTTACACGTAAAGCTACATTACTACAAAAAATATCAATAGTCGCTGCTGGTCTTCACTAGAATCGAGGCATTGCTGGTGAGGTTACTCAGTTACTCTGCGACATATTTGGAGAAAACTGAATGACTGGCCGATCTGTATTCATTCAGTATTTCAGAATGGGAGCACTTCCTGCCTTGCAACAATCTTTACACGTAATATCAAACCTTTACGAAAGTTTCCTTCGCTGACCCCAAAAAATGATGAAAGGAAAAAGAATTTATCGGTCTCTACATTTTCGCTGTTCATGTTGTGAAATTTCAGCATCTGCAATGATGTTTTTAATTTCTTACCTTTTTTTCTATCAGCTCTACTCGCAACACATTCTACATACAGCATCCGCATGTAACACTGAATGTAACTGCAAAATTATATCGCGGCACGTCACATAGTTCAGGAGATGTGGTGTGGTTGTTTTGAGACGCCTGAAACACTAGGTTTTAGTCAAAACAGAGAGAAAATTACCAAGACTGTACTCATCTTGTTGCCGAGAATGAGAGCACTTAACGACTTCCAATGACCTTTAAACGCTCCAAACGTTTTCTCGCTCGCAAGCGTAACGCGAAATTTTTAACACATTAACTCATTTGCAAAACAATCGGAAGTTTGAAGGTGTTTCACATGTGGCAGTTCGATTCTTTACAGAATGGGGTTCACTGGTTTTCTACTATTTTACCTTTTTCAGGGTGTATTTAGGGAAGTTTTCTCATTTTCAAATTTTACATCACTGAGCGGAGATATCACCTAAAACTTGAACAGAAAATATTGCGGAAATGGAAAATGCTATTGATGTGCTGTTGTCACTGAATGGATTCGTAGTCAGGTGCTCCTGTTGTTAGCCAGCAAACAGACTTTAATAATACTTAGAAAGCGTATTTTTATGCAAACATACACTTTTAAATGGAACAATGGTTATTGACATAAGCAAACTAAAAGTAGGGTAAATTAGAACGTCAGTGGTTTTAATTGCAGTATTGTAGCTCGAGTCGTTTACCAGACATCGTATTTTGAAAATTTTCCACAGTGACACTTGTTTGTGCCTTATAATCTGCACATTTGCTAGGTACGATGTTGTTATGTCTTATTACAGTGTGCTTTTGTGTTCCGCGAGTGCACTGCGACTTGCTAGTCAGTTAGTGTGTGGCAGTCAAAGCAGTAGATCATGAATGGTTCAGATGGTTCAAATGGCTCTGAGCACTATGGGACTTAACATCTGAGGTCACCAGTCCCCTAGAACTTAGAACTACTTAAACCTAACTAACCTAAGGATATCACAAACATCCATGCCTGAGGCAGGACTCGAACCTGTGACCGTAGCGGTCGCACGGTTCCAGACTGTAGCGCCTAGAACCGCCCGACCACACCACCCGGCAAGGTCATGAATGGACAACGCAATTTACCAGTGCACATAAAGCCGACATGCTCATGATTTATGGAGAGAGTAGGAAGAACACAGTTAGTTCGTGTTTCGGTGTATGCGAGAAGGTATCCCAAAAGATGATAACCATCTCCGCAATTATTTATCATCTTCTGCAACCAGTTACGAGAAAGCGGTACTGTAACTCCTGGACAATGTGATAGAAGGAAAAAAGTGACGATGGAAGAGAGGAAAAATAACGTTTTTCCTGCAGTTGCAGTTGCAATAGCACGAGGAAGTGGCATGAGTTAGGCCAAAAGGTTGAATTCCTATTGGAGGTCATATTATTCCTAGTTCAATAGTAGGTGCTAGTCGTATTCCCCACTGATATAAGGTCCATCCCTATCACATATCCTCCATCAAGAGGTGCATGGAAACGATTACGAGAACCGTGTTAACTTCTGTACATTGGCATTAAGACAGTATACTGCAGATGTATTATGTACCTTGTTTGGAGCAGAAGCTACTTTTACCAATCATGTCGAGGTAAACTCCCGAAACATGCACTGTTGGTCTGTTGACAATCCCCGTTGGGTTCGTCAGGTGGAAAGTCAGCGTCCGCGGAGCGTAAACGTGTGGTGTGGGATAGTGAACCATCAGCCCATAGGCCCATGTTTGATAGAAGGAACGCTGAACGCGCACGAGTATCTCAGCCTCTTAACACATCATCTTCCACAGATGCTAGAAGACCTTCCTCTGCGGACTGGGAGGAACCTGTGGTACCAACATGGTGGCCGTAAACCTCATAGTGTACGAAGTACTTCAGCATGTCTTCATGAACTGTTTCCAAATCGTTGTACTGGGCGCAGAGGAGCTGTACCATGGCTGTTCAAAAATGTGTGTGAAATCTTATGGGACTTAACTGCTAAGGTCATCAGTCCATATGCTTACACACTACTTAACCTAAATTATCCTAAGGACAAACACACACACCCATGCCCGAGGGAGGACTCGAACCTCCGCCGGGATCAGCCGCACAGTCCATGACTGCATGTACCATGGCTGGCCCGTTCTCCAGATTTGACGCCTGTAGACTCTTTTCTGTGGGGAAAGCTGAAAAACGCTCTCTACAAGGACATACCAGCTACACCCAATGATATGCGACGACGTATTACTGCAGTCTGCTGGGCCATCTCCGGCGTAATGCTAGCAAGTGTGCGGGAGTCGTTCCATACCAGACTGGAAGCGTGTATTGCCGCTGCCGGTGGTCGTTTTGAACACAACCGGTGATGGTCAATTGTCTCGTTATTGGTAAGAATCCACATAACTAGTGTATGCCCTTGTGCTGTTCTTTAGTGTGTGCTACCAGAGGTATTGTACAAGTCTCATTGTGGGAACTTTTCAAAATACGATACCTCCTGAAAGTCTTGCTCTAGAATCTTGCCACAGACACCACTGACATTTTGATTTACTCTAATTACAGTCTGTTAATGCCACTACGCGTTGTAATATTTAAAAAAGTGTATGTTTGCACAAAAATACACTTTATAATTACTATTAAAATCTGTTTATTGGCTAACAAAAATGATTGAAATGGTAAATGGCTCTAAACACTATGCGACTTAACATCTGCAAGGTTTGCAGGAGAGCTTCTGTAAAGTTTGGAAGGAAGGAGACGAGATACTGGCAGAAGTAAAGCTGTGAGACCGGGCGTGAGTAGTGTTTCGGTAGCTCAGATGGTAGAGCACTTGCCAGCGAAAGGTAAAGGTCCCGAGTTCGAGTCTCGGTCGGGCACACAGTTTTAATCTGCCAGGAAGTTTCATATCAGCGCACACTCCGCTGCAGAG
Organism: Schistocerca cancellata; assembly: GCF_023864275.1. Taxonomy (NCBI): domain Eukaryota; kingdom Metazoa; phylum Arthropoda; class Insecta; order Orthoptera; family Acrididae; genus Schistocerca; species Schistocerca cancellata. Next base: position 734,525,244 of record NC_064626.1, read on the forward strand.
TGAAAATCTCATTCTGGAAATTCAGTATTTGTTACTAAATTATTTCAAGAGGAGAGAAATATACTTTCCTTGCCACAGTCTCCTTATTCACCAAAGTTGATACGCAGTCCAGTTCCTACTCTGTCATTACTGAGATCCTGTGACAAATGAGGCCGGTACGACACCGCACAACAGATTAAGCAAAGGTCGTTGCAACAAAATAGCGCCACGACACGGGCTGCGTTCTAGAGGGCATTTCAGTACGGAGGAAAAGGCGCTAGAGGAAGTGTGTTCATTATGAAGTACGCTTTTATAGGAAAAGAGAAGTGTTTAAGCTCCATCCCAAGTCACTGTTAATATAGTTCAGTTTCTTCTTACCAGACCTCACGTACTAGCACCTGTTTCTAATTTTAGACGAGTTTCTTTCCTGGCCTTATTCTTCAAGATTTTAAGTCGTTTCACATATGCTAGTATGCTTATTTAATTTTTAATCCACGTCATGGTCCTATTGTTACATATTAGTTATTTAAAATGTTTAACTGCTCCCAAAGTATAGTCATTTTAATGTCACTACTTTCAGAGCATATACCTGTAAGATCAAGTGTAGAATATATGCTCAAGAAATGAGGCTTTTTCAGAAGAGTGGGAGGATGTATAAGAGAAGGTTGTAAAGGAAATGACAATATAAGGAAAGATGTAGAAATGTATAACTTAAACGAAAAAATGAATAAAATGAAGGAGAACGGAGGGGATATGTAAACCATGTGAGTGGAGAAATGCTCCCTGTAATAGCTTTCAATTATAAATACACTAGAAGAAGAAATGTAGGGAGGGCTTACGGAAACAGAGAATTTGTCTAGTACATGAAGTGAAGAAGGATAAAAAGTTTTTCACTGCACTGTCTAGTATGTTTCAGGTGTAACATTTGAGTCATGTTCATCTATATACACTCCTGGAAATTGAAATAAGAACACCGTGAATTCATTGTCCCAGGAAGGGGAAACTTTATTGACACATTCCTGGGGTCAGATACATCACATGATCACACTGACAGAACCACAGGCACATAGACACAGGCAACAGAGCATGCACAATGTCGGCACTAGTACAGTGTATATCCACCTTTCGCAGCAATGCAGGCTGCTATTCTCCCATGGAGACGATCGTAGAGATGCTGGATGTAGTCCTGTGGAACGGCTTGCCATGCCATTTCCACCTGGCGCCTCAGTTGGACCAGCGTTCGTGCTGGACGTGCAGACCGCGAGAGACGACGCTTCATCCAGTCCCAAACATGCTCAATGGGGGACAGATCTGGAGATCTTGCTGGCCAGGGTAGTTGACTTACACCTTCTAGAGCACGTTGGGTGGCACGGGATACATGCGGACGTGCATTGTCCTGTTGGAACAGCAAGTTCCCTTGCCGGTCTAGGAATGGTACAACGATGGGTTCGATGACGGTTTGGATGTACCGTGCACTATTCAGTGTCCCCTCGACGATCACCAGTGGTGTACGGCCAGTGTAGGAGATCGCTCCCCACACCATGATGCCGGGTGTTGGCCCTGTGTGCCTTGGTCGTATGCAGTCCTGATTGTGGCGCTCACCTGCACGGCGCCAAACACGCATACGACCATCATTGGCACCAAGGCAGAAGCGACTCTCATCGCTGAAGACGACACGTCTCCATTCGTCCCTCCATTCACGCCTGTCGCGACACCACTGGAGGCGGGCTGCACGATGTTGGGGCGTGAGCGGAAGACGGCCTAACGGTGTGCGGGACCGTAGCCCAGCTTCATGGAGACGGTTGCGAATGGTCCTCGCCGATACCCCAGGAGCAACAGTGTCCCTAATTTGCTGGGAAGTGGCGGTGCGGTCCCCTACGGCACTGCGTAGGATCCTACGGTCTTGGCGTGCATCCGTGCGTCGCTGCGGTCCGGTCCCAGGTCGACGGGCACGTGCACCTTCCGCCGACCACTGGCGACAACATCGATGTACTGTGGAGACCTCACGCCCCACGTGTTGAGCAATTCGGCGGTACGTCCACCCGGCCTCCCGCATGCCCACTATACGCCCTCGCTCAAAGTCCGTCAACTGCACATACGGTTCACGTCCACGCTGTCGCGGCATGCTACCAGTGTTAAAGACTGCGATGGAGCTCCGTATGCCACGGCAAACTGGCTGACACTGACGGCGCCGGTGCACAAATGCTGCGCAGCTAGCGCCATTCGACGGCCAACACCGCGGTTCCTGGTGTGTCCGCTGTGCCGTGCGTGTGATCATTGCTTGTACAGCCCTCTCGCAGTGTCCGGAGCAAGTATGGTGGGTCTGACACACCGGTGTCAATGTGTTCTTTTTTCCATTTCCAGGAGTGTATAATACGTAATGCGTCTGGGAGAGAAGGCTGGTTGGGCCGTCAAATACCGTTACTTTGGCTGTCCATGTTAATTGTCCGCAATGCTCTAGAAACGGGCTCGTAAGCTATGCCGACTTTTTCAGGTTTTTGAATTCGCTCTTAATGTTTTTCTGACTATTTATTCTTCCTACGGTACTTTGTATTGTTGCCATGAAATCCCTCGTGAAATAGTGCATTCGCTAACGAACAACTGCGTTTTTATCGATGGGAATTAATACTATGAACACGCATTGTACTTACAGGTTCCAGAAATTTCGCGTCAAGATGTGACGCACCCTAATGCCTTCGAAGTCAGAACATTAGGATAAGAGACATACCCAAAATGAAGTGGAAAATTAATGATGAAATCGGCCTGAAATATGTATAGTTTGGATAAGAAGCGAGTTCTCGACTAGCAAACCAAACAGAGATTATGACGGAGTTTTCATTACACTTCATTTTCAAAGTCATACGGGAATCAGTAACAATAGTGTTTGTGCTAATAATGAGTCTTAGTGAACGTGGCGTTTCGTTAGCTGTGACGGTGGCGCCCAGGGAACAACATGAACCACAGAGGCATCAATAGTGCGGGAGACCGGCTCGTGTCACTGAGGAAAGCTACTAGTGAGTGCTGGGGCCAGTGATTAGTGGATCGTCAGCCGAAAGAAATGTTACGTGGAGTCGTGGTAATGAATTTTCACGGGGAAAGATGGCTATCACTCAGTATGTTCTTTAGTGGCATGGCCTATTACAAGTGAATTTGATAGGTTGCAGATCCCGCAGCAACAGAAAAACATCACTTTTGCGCCTGTGGGGAGAGTACTGCCAATAAATTGCCAGTAAGCTGCAGGTTCGCAAATACACTTTACTGCAATATTTAACTTGATTGCTGTAGCTGTAATGAGTGTCTCTGGGGAGTCGCAAGGATTGGGTCCTTGCTGGACACGCAAGAGGAAATTAACAAGTTCGGCAAATTTCAATTTAAACTGCTGCATTTCCCGGAGCTTATAGACATCTTTAGGTATTTCTGTTTCCGATAAGTTGAAAGTCGCCTATAAGGTAGCCACTTTCAATTTTCGGTTATTTTATCACTCTACTTCGCGAGTCAGTTATTTCTGGCGCTATGCAAAGATGGTATTGTGTATCAAAGATCGAAAGCAAACACTCTGGTCAGCTAGTATATGCTTTGAAGCTTGAGAGAATTTGTGTGTTTTGGTTCCGGTCCAGTGCAATAATCGTAGTTCTCCCCACCAGGTAAGATTCTGTGGGTTAAATGTTTGAACGAGAGTGTCTATACGGGTCGCGGAGCAAGTGAGACGTACAGTGTTAAATGTAGTCCGTCGCTGTCTTTGCTGTTTGGCGAGGATGCTAATGTTATTGTGGTTATCCGTAGCCATTGCTTATTTGCAAAGTGCTTTCATTTAGTGTTCTTGGGTATTTTCATTTCATGGTCAAATTCTGACTGATTTACATACAGAGGTTGCTTCGACGTGTCATTGCGAATTCGTTGTCTTATGAGGTCCGCAGTCACAAACTTGGGTACAAATCCAAATTCAATCATTCAACGCGAGCAGGTTAGTCAGCTTATTCACTCTTCCATTCAACTTAGATTAGACGTTTTATATTGTGTGTATTACCTGTTTCGTTTATGTTTGCTTACTGGTTTGCTTGCCTTTGTTTTGGTAGGAGGCTATGTGTTACTCTGGCCCGTGGCTTTTTGAATTAACTTTAGAAAATTGGAAATTACATACTTTCTTATATTTAAATCTCCTTGGTCGTTGATTTGATACTTAGTGTATGGTATAGTTCCAGTTATATGATCACTATGTGATAACGTGTTATGAAACGATGGCTTTCTCACACATCAGAATCATGTGCCGAATTTCCCCTAGTATTTCCTACCGGCCGGCCCGTGTGGCCGAGCGGTTCTAGGCGCTTCAGTCTGGAACCGCGTGACCGCTATGCTCGCAGGTTCGAATCTTGCCTCGGGCGTGGCTGTGTGTGATGTCCTTAGGTTAGTTAGGTTTAAGTAGTTCTAAGTTCTAGGGGACTGATGACCTCAGATGTTAAGTCCCATAGCGCTCAGAGCCATTTGAACCATTTCCTACCACATTTAACATGCCCTAGTTTAACCGTTAGGTATTCCTGTTCTCTGCATGAATTTCACAGCTAATAATGTAGATTTTAACGCTGATTCTGTTTGGAGAGACGCAGTATGTGGTCCAGCGGAAGTTTACTTACCCAATATTTCACAAGCAATAACGAAAGAAGTGTTTTCCATGCTGTTTTCTAACATATTTTGATAAACAATGAATATTGAAATTTATCGAAGCACATGACTCATCCGACTTAGTCCTGTTACTAGTAATTATTCACTTTTTGTGGAGTCCTATAATCGATTTTTCATATTCACTTACGTTCAATCTACTGACAATGTGTCTAGTATTTTTACATTGAACGGTGAATGTGCGTTCTGATCAATTACCTTCCGCTCAAGAATTAGTGAAGTTCGTTGGCAGGAGAAACAAGACTTCTGGTCAGGCGAATACAGGGTTATAAATACAAAATCAAATAGGGGTAATGCAGGAGAAGGTTTAATAACGAATAAAACGATAGTAAGGGTAAGCTACTACAAACAGCATAGTGAAGGCATTATTGTGGCCAAGATAGACACGAAGCCCACGCCTACCACAGTAGTGAAAGTTTATATGCCAACTAGCTCTGCAGATGACGAAGAAATTGAAGAAATGTATGATGAAATAAAAGAAATTATTCAGATAGTGAAGGTAGACGAAAATTTAATAGTCATGAGTGACTGGAAATCGGTAGTAGGAAAAGGGAGAGAAGGAAACGTAGTAGGTGAATATGGATTGGGGGGAAGAAATGAAAGAGGAAGCCGCGTGGTAGAATTTTGCACAGGGCACAACTTAATCATAGCTAACACTTGGTTCAAGAATCATAAAAGAAGGTTGTATACATGGAAGAAGCCTGGGGATACTGACAGGTTTCAGATAGATTATATAATGGTAAGACAGAGATTTAGGAACAAGGTTTTAAATTGTAAGACATTTCCAGGGGCAGATGTGGACTTTGACCACAATCTATTGGTTATGAACTGTAGATTAAAACTGGAGAAACTGCAAAAAGGTGGGAATTTAAGGAGATGGGACCTGGATAAACTGAAAGAACCAGAGGTTGTACAGAGTTTCAAGGAGAGCATAAGGGAACAATTGACAGGAATGGGGGAAAGAAATGCAGTAGAAGAAGAATGGGTAGATTTGAGGGATGAAGTAGTGAAGGCAGCAGAGGATCAAGTAGGTAAAAAGACGAGGGGTGCTGGAAATCCTTTGGTAACAGAAGAGATAATGAATTATATTGATGAAAGGAGAAAATACAAAAATGCAGTAAATGAAGCAGGCAAAAAAGAATACAAACGTCTCAAAAATGAGATCGCTAGGAAGTGCAAAATGACTAAGCAGGGATGGCTAGAAGACAAATTTAGGGCTGTAGAGGCTTATCTTACGAGGGGTAAGATATATACTGCCTACAGGAAAATTAAAGAGACCTTTGGAGAAAGGAGAACCACTTGTATGAATATCAAGAGCTCAGATGGAAACCCAGTTCTAAGCAAAGAAGGGAAAGCAGAAAGGTGGAAGGAGTATGTAGAGAGTCTATGCAAGGGGAATGTACTTGAGGACAATATTATGGAAATGGAAGAGGATGTAGATGAAGATGAAATGGGAGATACGATACTGCGTGAAGAGTTTGACAGAGCACTGAAAGATCTGAGTCGAAACAAGGGCCCTGGAGTAAACAACATTCCATTAGAACTACTGACGGCCTTGGGAGAGCCAGTCCTGACAAAACTCTACCATCTGGTGATCAAGATGTATGAGACAGGCGAAATACCCTCAGACTTCAAGAGGAATATAATAATTCCAATTCCAAAGAAAGCAGGTGATGACAGATGTGAAAATTACCGAACTATCAGTTTAATAAGTCACGGCTGCAAAATACTAACACGAATTCTTTACAGACGAATGGAAAAACTAGTAGAAGCCGACCTCGGGGAAGATCAGTTTGGATTCCGTAGAAATACTGGAACACGTGAGGCAATACTGACCCTACGACTTACCTTAGAAGCTAGCTTAAGGAAAGGCAAACCTACGTTTCTAGCATTTGTAGACTTAGAGAAAGTTTTAGACAATGTTGACTCGAATACTCTCTTTCAAATTCTGAAGGTAGCAGGGATAAAATGCAGGAAGCGAATGGCTATTTACAATTTCTACAGAAACCAGATGGCAGTTATAAGAGTCGAGAGACATGAAAGGGAAGCAGTGGTTGGGAAGGGAGTGAGACAGGGTTGTAGCCTCTCCCCGATGTTATTCAATCTGTATATTGAGCAAGCAGTGAAGGAAACAAAAGAAAAATTCGGAGTAGGTATTAAAATCCATGCAGAAGAAATAAAAACTTTGAGGTTCGCTGATGACATTGTAATTCTGTCAGAGACAGCAAAGGACTTGGAAGAGCAGTTGAACGGAATGGATGGTGTCTTGAAAGGAGGATATAAGATGAACATCAGCGAAAGCAAAACGAGGATAATGGAATGGAATGGAATGTAGTAGCTGAGGGAATTAGATTAGGAAATGAGACACTTAAAGTAGTAAAGGAGTTTTGCTTTTTGGGGAGCAAAATAACTGATGATGGTCGGAGTAGAGAGGATATAAAATGTAGACTGGCAATGGCAAGGAAAGCGTTTCTGAAGAAGAGAAATTTGCTGACATCGAGTATAGATTTAAGTGTCAGGAAGTCGTTTCTGAAAGTATTTGTATGGAGTGTAGCCTTGTATGGAAGTGAAACATGGACGACAAATAGTTTGGACAAGAAGAGCTTTTGAATTATGGTGCTCCAGAAGAATGCTGAAGATTAGATGGATAGATCACATAACTACTGATGTGGCGCTGAATAGGATTGTTGAAAAGAGAAATTTGTGGCACAACTTGACTAGAAGAAGGGATCGTTTGGCAGGACATGTTCTGAGTCAGGAAGGGGTCACCAGTTTATTATTGGAGGGCAGCGTGGAGGGTAAAAATCGTAGAGGGAGACCAAGAGATGAATACACCAAGCAGATTCAGAAGGATGTAGGTTGCAGTAGTTACTGGGAGATGAAGAAGCTTGCACAGGATAGAGTAGCATGGAGAGCTGCATCAAACCAGTCTCAGTACTGAAGACCACAACAACAACAACAACAACAACAATGGGTCATAACTGTGTCGATGATACATGTTGGGTTTACCTTACATTAGCAAACCGGAATTCAACATGAGCAGACGACTTGCATATTTGGAAAGACCGTCGTGTGTGCTGTAGGAAGTGCTGCGCTGCATATGGAGTTGGGTGAACGAAATTTGATGTGCGCAGAGCGAAGGGACGTCGGCCTGCGTGGAGGCGCGCGGCTGCGCTGGACACGGAATGGCTAATGCAGGGTCCCCGCTAAGCTGGGCTGGGCTGGGCTGGCCACACCGAAATTACGGGCCGGGGCTCGGGTATTTGGCGAGAGGCCCGCGGCGGCTGCGAGGCGCCCTTCTTCGCAGAGCTCACGGCTTAGCGGAAACCACTGACCACGAGGGCGCCCAGCTGCCTCACTGCCTGGCCCCGCAAGCACAATTTCATGCAGTAGAGGTACTACGAGGGTGACACGGCGATTCCCCTCGGTGTATGGCTGCACCAGGGAGTCAAGTATGTGAAAACGAGTTTCCACAAGAAATACACCGATCCCTTGTTTCCTCGAAAACATGGTTTTTTGTATGCGGTCGTTCCCCTACTTACGGATGTGACTAGCACAATGCTTAGACAAGAGGCATGAATTACCTACGGCAAAGTCTGTGTCCTGAGGCAGGCTGCTTCTACGCGGCCACAACGTCGATTATTTTACTAAATTAGCGTTTTAAGTACCTATGGTAAAGTTTCTTCACACTGAAACTGCCCAAAGTTCTAATCTGATTCAGGATTTATTTGGTTGTGTAAGGACTAGGTTATTAAAGTAAAATAATAATTATATTCCCATAGACAGAAGAGAGAGACTTTGATTATAAGACTGATTATCAAACATATGTAATTATTCATTTGTAGAATGTAGTTTTGAGTGACGGAGACTATGGTTGTCAAATTAAAGGACCATATAGGTGCAGTTGCCAGTAAATAAGTGGTAGGTTTTGAAATACTGATCTGGTATTGAATCTTTTCTACATCTTTGGAAAGCAGCCATCTGCTACCTTTACTTCATGCGTGTTGACGTACAGGATACATGATGTCTTGCACAAGCAGAAGACGATGTATTTGGTACAGGAGCACACAATGGTCAGTCTTTAGTTTGCTGAAACAGTGTGAAAATCTTGCAGAGTTAACTTCTGTTCTGTGTTAATATTGCTTGTTTTTAACCTCATCTCCTTCTTTTACAGACAACTAAGGTACTATAATTGATTTCTTAACAATAAATTAAAAGTGCCAAAACGTGAATCGTAAAACTCTAGTTGTTACACATTTTATACACTGTCTGGCAAGAAATCTGAAGCATTCAAAAGACAGGGCCGGATGTCTGTGTAACTTCGTACACATACACACTATCAGCAGGTATATATATGATTAGAGTTGCCATTCTCTTTGAGAGGCACAGTGGCCACCAGAGTTCGCGTTTCTCATGATCAGTGTTGCTACCAGGTCTGGTAGGGTAGATGTCAAGTGACTGAAGGACACGGAGATGTCACTTATACGGGCGAGAAAGCGTTATCAGTTGTTGCTATAGTTTGAAAGGAGCCTCATTGTCAGTCTTCATTTGGTCAGGTGGTCGAAAAGTGCAATATCCAGATTTGTGGGCATTTAAATGTAACAGTGGCTCAATGTTGGACTACATGGGAACGTGAGAGTATCAATTCTCGTCGTCGAGGCTCCATTCAACTTTATCTTACCAATACAAAGGATGATCTCTGTATTGTGCAGCAGGCACATCGTAAAACGTTCGCAACAGCACCTGTTATCCGAGAACAAGTAATGGATTCGCTGCAACATTTTGTCATCCATTCGTTGGAGGCTAGCATCAGCTGTACTAGGGAATAACCAGACCATGCTAGTTTGCCGTGAAAAAAAAAAATAGAAAAAGAGAGAGAGAGAGAGAGAGAGAGAGAGAGAGAGAGAGAGATAACACAAACGGCTGCATTTGGGTTGGTGCCGTCACCTGGAAGCTTGCACTGCTGGTGAATGGTGTCGCATTGTGTTCAGCGCTGAATTACAGTTATGCACTACCTCGGAAGACCATCGTCGGAAAGTATAGTGACAATATGGGGGGAGGCCCCATTCTTCCAACGTTTTGGAGAGGCATAGCGGTGTTACTTCTTGCAACATGGTACTGGGAGCCATCACTTATAGCTTCCTGTCCTGCCTGGTAGTGACTGAGTGAACGCTGATGGCCCAATGGTACGTCACTGCCTGCCTGCCTGCTCTCATCTTTTGCTTTCCCCTCTTTGGGGAAGTGTGAGGGGGAGTCTGTAGCCTTTAGGCTTTTACTCCCCTGTGAAAGTGTGTGTGTGATTTTTCTGTAGTTTTTGGTGTCTGTGATTTGTGATGATTGTTGTGAGTGTGTCTGGTACTTGCCTGAGGTGGGCGAGAAGTTTGTTGTTATATGGGAAGGAACAGGATGATGGATTTGGTGTAGGGATTTTCTCTTCGACTTAGTCGTCGAAGATCGTCATAGGGCGCTTGTGCTTATCGCGGGACATGTCATACCGACCTAGGGAGTGGATGAGTGCGTTTCTGGATCTGGAAGAACCCTCATAGAAGGCCCTTGCCAGATCCTGGAAACGCTCTCTCAGGAGTGGGATTTCGGCTGCGACGTGCAAGTCGTCTGTAGGGAATCCAAGAGGTAAGCGCAGTGCCCTTCTGAGGGCGCGGTTCTGCAGCCTCTGGAGTTTGTCCAGGTGCTGCTTTGCCGCGTATCCCCAGACAGGGCACGCATACTCCATTACTGGCCGGATCAGGGCCTGATACACATTTAATGCTAGTGGGCAGGGAAGGGAGCTGGTTGAGTTCAGGATAGGATATAGGATGGACATTCTGGCGCAGGCCTTCCTGTGGACCTCGTCTATGTGGGGTTTCCACGTAAGACGAGAGTCCAAGGTTACGCCAAGGTACTTGGCGGTTCTGCGCCAGGGGAGTTGGGTTCCATTTAGGTGAAGGTGGAGGGGGGGACGTTGAGGAGGATCGCGCCTTCCGAGCCTGCGGGTAATCAGCATTGCCTGCGTCTTCTCAGAGTTAATGGTGATGCGCCAGCGACAGGCCCAAGTTTCTGTGTTATCTAAAACCTTTTGTAGCCTACGGATGACCAGGTCCTTGTTCGCGTTTCTCGTGTAGAAGGCTGTATCGTCAGCGTACTGTGCGGTGTGCACCAGGGGGGCCGTTGGTGTGTCCGCAGTGTACAAACTGTACAATACGGGCCCCAGGACCGATCCCTGTGGCACCCCAGCACGAATACGCCTTCTGGTGGAGGTGGCAGTTTCTACTTTGACGGAGAAAGTCCTATTCGTGAGGTAGCTCTTGATCAGCTGAACTATGCTCCCGGGAAACCCTTGTGTGTACAACTTGTAGAGTAGCCCTCTATGCCATACTGAATCAAAGGCTTTGGCTACGTCTAGTAGCACTATCCCGCAGTAGCCTCTGTGGTTGAAGCCCTCTGTTGCTGCTTCAACCATTCTCATGACCTGTTGTGGGGCAGAGTGGTCTGTCGGAAGCCAAATTGGAAATCCGGCAGAATTTGCTCTCTGGTAATATGTTCTTGTATGGGTCTTAGCAGGAGGCGCTCATAGATCTTGCTGAGAGTTGGCAAGAGGCTAATCGGCCTGTAGTGCTGCGGGAATAGAGGGTCTTTCCCTGGTTTGTGTGTCGCGACCACCTCCGCATGTTTCCAGCAAGCTGGGAAAACACGGGATCGAGTAATCTCGTTGAGGACGTTCGCGAGGTGTGTGATCGCTGTGGGTGGGAGTTTTTTGACTGACTGATTTGTGACACTGTCGTGCCCTGGCGCCTTTTTTGTAGGGAGAGACCTGATTACTCTTGCCACGTCCTCGGGGGCAAAAAGTATGGGTTCGTCCTCTGGGTCCTCCTCGGCATTGAGGGAGACAGCCAGTTGACGACGGACCACTCCTTCATGCTCGTCATCCTGGGGTTCTGCCGCTTGGAACTGCTTCTCGAAGGAGTCGGCGAGGGCGTTGGCCTTTCCAGCATGGCTGTAGACCAGTCCCCGCTCGCCATGCAGTGGCGGCATCCTAGCGCGTCGTTTTGTAAACTGTTTTGTCGCTTGCCATAGTGTGTGGTCGTCTACTTTGAGAGCTGTAAGGCGGTTTTGCCATTGCTGGTTTCTGTGCTCATTGAGCGCTACCTTCAGTACTCTCTGTAGACGATTGAGCAGCCTCCTGGTGGCCTGATTTCTGGTGATCTTCCACTCTTTTGCTACTCTGTTCTTATGTCGAATTTGAGCTAGCAAGTGTTCCGGGAGCTGTATTTGCGGTGGTGGGCCATCCCTTTGTGGAGGGGTGGCTTCTTCCGCTGCCTGCAAGATGCTGCCTGTTAGGTCTTGTAGCGCTTGTTCTACTGTTTCGGCAGTAGGTGGCGGAGCGCGAGCGATATCAGAGGCGACAGTTTCTTGGTATCGCTCCCAGTCTGTAGGTTTGTACGACGTCTGGTACCGTGGGAGTTCTACCCATTCTCCCACATCGACCTCCAGAATCACTGGGTTGTGGTCGGAGGACATTCTGTTGGTTGTCCTTGCGGTCACAAACCCTGCGATCCTCCTAGTGAGAGCTATGTCTAACACATCGGGCCTGCTTCCGTTTTTCGGAAAATGTGTGGGCTCGACTGGACCCCATGTTTCGAAGTGGTGGGTGCGCGCTAGTTGTTGCAGTTTGGCGCCTGCTCTGGAGGTTACTCTAGAATTCCAGTCAGGGTGTTTGGCATTGAAGTCTCCTCCTATTACGAGTTTGCCTTCAATTTGCCCTAGAGCAGCTATGTCTCCCTCATCTATCTGGTCATGTGGGGGTCGGTAGACTGCAACAATTGTTAGGGGTCCAGTGGCAGTGGTTACTTCCACCGCCACTGCTTCAATTTTGTTGGTAGCTGGTAAGAATACCTGGTGGTGGGGGATCCCTCTTTTTATGTATATGGCCACCCCTCCACCTTGGGTTGGCCTGTCTTTGCGATAGCTAACATAGTTGGGGACTGTCGCTTTTATTCCCGGTTTTAGGTGGGTTTCCCCCATCATGCATATGTCGATGGAGAACTCCTTCATGAGTTCTCTGAACTCGACCTCTTGATTAACAATGCCGTCTGCGTTAAAGACGCACATTGTCAGGCCTTGGATGTTTGGTCGTCTATCCATGATGAGGTTTTGATACTACTGAGGAAGTCGCAGAGGGGAGCGACTGCTGGACTGTTGCCTGAAGGGCAGCGAGGATCTGTGTGTTCTGCTTTTGGGCTTCCCTGAATTCCTTCATCATTTCCATGACGAGGTTCATGGTCTGCACCATTACACCTAACAACTGATCCATGGGGGGGAAGTGTGTCTGGGGTTTCCTAGGGCCCTCTCCGTCAAGGTGGACCTGGTCGTTGTTGCTGTGTATTTCCCGGTGTTGTTCTTGTGTTGGTGTCTGATGTTGTGGTGGTTGGGCAATGCTTTCGTGGTTCCTCGGGGGAGAAACCACTCCCGCATATGTTGCCCTTGGTGTGTCTGGCCTTGGTTTTACCCAGGCCTTGTCTGTGAGTGTTGTCATGTTTTGGTTTCTTGTGTGTCTGGATGGGTTCGTGGTGTTTTCTTTTCGTGTGTGGGGGGTGGCCTTTGCGCCCTTTGCCTGCTGTGTGTGTCTTTTGTGGACCTCGCAACCTTGGTAACCCGCTGTGTGGTTTTTGCCACACAGCGCGCACCTTATTTGCGGGTCCGTGTGTTTTATGTTGCACGTTCGTGTGTCATGGGCCTCGGCGCATTTTCTGCACCTCACTGCCATTGAGCAGTGTGCCGCAATGTGGTTGAGGCCCTGACATCTGAAGCACTGCACCGTCTTGTTTTTGCGGCGCAGTGGTTCAGTGGTCACAGGGACCGCCAGGATCGTCTTAATGTCCCTTTTGTTCTGTGGGACGTCTGGCAGTGTGACCTGATACAGGGGCCATTTGCTGCCTATGTTTCCCATCTGTTGGACCGCCTTGACGATGTACCCCTGGGCAGTCAGGTCTGTTTTGATCGCCTGGGGGGCCACTCGTCTCGGTAGGTCTCTGATGACAATGTTTCTATTGCGTGTTTTTGTTGTGGGGAAAGTGTAATGGGGTATGTTTTTGCTGTTGAGAAGTGTTTTTATTGTGGTGTAGTGCTCGAGTGTCAGTAATGTTATTTTTATTTTGTCACCACCAGCAGGTTTTGCTTTGAAATTGCCTCCCCCGATTGCTGTTTTTAACATTTCGAAGAGTTCCTCGTAGTTCCGAGTGAACTCCGCGACGATCGGAGGGAGGTGGTGGGTGACCTGGTTTTGTGTTTGTGTTGTTGTGTCATGTGGTGTCTCTGGCTCATCGGCCACCGCCTGGAACCTGTTCGGGGTGGGTTCCACTCCCCAGGCCGGCGGGAGCCTCGGCTGGCGAAAGGTTTTCCTCGCCAGCACGAAACCATCCGAATCCTGCCCGGTTACGCGGTTCCCTTCCAGTGCCAGTGTTTCCTGGTCCCCTCCTAGGACGACGACAGGTGCTGTCGGGGGCGCAGGCTCCTCAGAGGGTGTGGAAGTGGTTGGGGTGGTGGTGGTGGAGTGCTTTTTCCCCCTGGAGTGCTTCTCCTTCTTGTCCTTCCTCACACGCCGCTGCTTGGATGTGGTGGACTTGAGTGGGGGGGATTTAAGGAACTGGGATCGGGTAGGGGGTTGGGTGGCAGTTGCGGGTTTGGGAAGGATTTTTGTCGGTTGACTGGGCTTCTGCTTGCTATTTAGGTTGCGGATATGGTCAGCAAGGAGGCCACAGCTGTTGGCAAGCAGGAGAGGGCTGAGGAGAGGGGAGGGAGGGGCGGGATCGCAAATACTGACGATGTATTTGTTTGTTTGTGTATTATGTGGTTTTGCCATGTCGGTTGCGGAAAGGGGGCTTGCTGCCAGGTTATTGTCAGTTGCAACTTTTGTTGGCACCGTTGGGTTTCCCGGTTGCAGTGCTGACCCTAGTAACACGATGGCAGACGCGGAATTCTGGACGGGGGCGGCGGAAAACCTCTCTGTGGTTCCGCGGCCCGCTTCCAGGTCCTGGCCTACTTTTTCCCTATTCTTGGGGGGGGGGGGGGGGGCAGAGACTGACTCTGCGGCAGCTGAGGTGCTCGAGACGGCCGGCCGCGCGGCCCGCGGCAACAAGAAAGCGCGCCTCGTGTCGTCGGCGGAAAGAGACCGCCGCGACCCCAAGGCGTCGCCCAAGCTCGACATTCCACAACGACGAGAAGACACGACAACTCTGCCAGGCGACGCCATGCAAAATTTTCTCCAAGTGCCGTCCGTGCTAAGACCTAGGCGCAAGTGCCCGTCAATGTTTTAATAAAAACAGAGCCGGTGATCACTCCTGTTTTTACTCCCGTGCAAGCGGGGGCCTATGGCTGACAGTACGCCAGTGAGAGGAGCGATGCTCAACCCTCGACTGCTACTCAGCGAGTGATGGTACGTCACGGATGTCTACATCTACATTTATACTCCGCAAGCCACCCAACGGTGTGTGGCGGAGGGCACTTTACGTGCCACTGTCATTACCTCCCTTTTCTGTTCCAGTCGCGTGTGGTTCGCGGGAAGAACGACTGTCTGAAGGCCTCCGTGCGCGCTCGAATCTCTCTAATTTTACATTCGTGATCTCCTCGGGAGGTATAAGTAGGGGGAAGCAATATATTCGATACCTCATCCAGAAACACACACTCTCGAAACCTGGCGAGCAAGCTACACCGCGATGCAGAGCGCCTCTCTTGCAGAGTCTGCCACTTGAGTTTGCTAAGCATCTCCGTAACGCTATCACGGTTACCAAGTAACCCTGTGGCGAAACGCGCCGCTCTTCTTTGGATTTTCTCTATCTACTCCGTCAACCCGATCTGGTACGGATCCCACACTGATGAGCAATACTCAAGTATAGGTCGAACGAGTGTTTTGTAAGCCACTCCTTTGTTGAAGGACTACATTTTCTAAGGACTCTCCCAATGAATCTCAACCTGGTACCCGCCTTACCAACAATTAATTTTATATGATCATTCCACTTCCAATCGTTCCGCACGCATACTCCCAGATATTTTACAGAAGTAACTGCTACCAGTGTTTGTTCCGCTATCATATAATCATACAATAAAGCATCCTTCTTTCTATGTATTCGAAATACATTACTTTTATCTAAGGGTCAGTTGCCACTTCCTGCACCAAGTGCCTATCCGCTGCAGATCTTCCTGCATTTCGCTACAGTTTTCTAATGCTGCAACTTCTCTGTATACTACAGCATCATCCGCGAAAAGCCGCATGGAACTTCCGACACTATCTACTAGGTCATTTATATATATTGTGAAAAGCAATGGTTCCATAACACTCCCCTGTGGCACGCCAGTACATGTCATGCATCCTATTGTGTTACCATTCATGCGAAAGCATCATGGTGCCATTTTTCAACAGCACAATGCTCGCCCACAAATGAGATGAGTCTCTATGAACTGTTTGCATTTGTAGATGTACTCCCATAACCAACAAGATCCCAAGATCTGTCTCCGATAGATTCAAAGGGGGACGAGCTCTGACTTGCCAGTATCTAGGTTATCAAGGACCAGAGACAACAACTGTAGGCCAGCTTGCCACAGAAATGCATCCAGAGAAGAGAGAGTAAAACGTCATACTGACAAGGTGGCTCATACTTTCATGTTCTTTGTAAATTTGACTCGATTTCGTAACCACTTAAATGACGTCACATATCTTTTCAACCTGTGAAGTTTTATTTCCCTTCCCCCTCACCTTCTGAGTGTTTCACTTTTTTGTCAGATCTGTATTAAACAGATATACATATTTCTCTACCTGAGAAGCTGCGTTGGGCCTTTGCTGTGGCGCTGGGACGACATCTTGCGGCTGGTGAGTGAATCGTTGCGCTCTGAATGCGTCACCTTGCGCCGCCATGATGGGCGTCCACATTGGTCACGTGACCGGGGTAGTTCCTCTGATTGGTCATGCCTGAAACAGACAGAAACTGCCATTAGCATTCACAAATTATTTATATACTAGCCTTAGTTCTTACAGAAAAATGAATATTGCGCTCCTTTGAATGAAAACAATTTCATGTTTAAGTGTGTGGGGTAACGCTGTGGCCAAGGTACCAGGAACGAGAAGTACCATGTAGTATTACAACGCTGCAGCAGGTGTCGCATTGTCACTGTAGAAACCAAAGTGAAATATCTTATATTTTTGCCTGCCATGAATGCTGGGAGTGAGCTGAATTTATGATGGAGGAATCAGATTACCAAAATATCAGAAGAAACACATGACTAGCAATATTGCCAGCAGTACGTATTTATCAAGAAAAATTTACACCACCCCGATATCTTGTGCAGGTATGTTGCTATTGTGACTGTTCCCGTACCGACTGGAAGGTCACTTCTGACGTTGTTTATAAACATACACAATATTACCATGACCGCTACCCACAAAAATGGTTCAAATGGCTCTGAGCAGTATGGGACCTAACATCTGAGTTCATCAGTCCTCTAGTTGGAACTACTTAATTCTAACTAACCTAAGGACATCACACACATCCATGCCCGAGGCAGGATTCGAACCTGCGACCGTAGCAGTCGCGCTGTTCCGGACTGAAGCTCCTAGAACTGCTCGGTCACAACGGCCGGCGCGATATCCACAAGTAGAACGTTGTATTCGAATGGATTGCAGCATTTCAGTTGAAAGTAAGGCACTAGCAGGGATGGATTGGAAAGGTCTGTGGAACAGCAGAGTGAACATCCGTCATGTCACGGACAGTCGTGACCAATGATCAAGTCTGCATCATCACGCTATGTGCAGAATACTTGTCAACCAGGGAAGTTGCTCGACGTGTGCACTGCAGTCAAAATGATGTGGTGCAGATATGAAATCGGTTCCAATTAGCAAGTAGTGTTGAGGTCTGACATCGCACAGGTTGTCCACGTTCGATAGGTGCACTGGATGATTGATATCGACGGCTCAAATAAACCGTGGGCTGAGTGCTCCAGAACTGAATTCGGCCTTCGAAGAGTCTACATACCGCCTTACATCGCATCAAACTGTTAGGAGTCGATGTATGAAGCAAATATCCATTCCTGACAACCATGGCGAGCACCACCTCACACACCACAACTTCACGTTCTCCCTTACAGATGAGCAAAATTTATGCAGAATGGACGCCCCAGGATTGGTGTCGGATATTGTTTACGAACGAAACTTGGAAATGTTTGACACTGATAATCGAGGACAACGTGCTTGGAAATGACCCGGTAATAGCGAACGTCTTCAAAATTGTGTTTGACTTGTGCAACGAGGTAGGGATAGAGTTGTGTAAGGGGGTGGCATTACGGGCATTGAAAGGAGCAACCGCACATATCTCGTGGTTGTCGAGGGTAATGTAATTGTTATACGATACATTGACAAGATTCTACAACGAATGGTGGGACCGCATCGCCAATTTTCTGGTGACAATTTCGTCTTGATGGACGATAACTCGCGGGATCACTGTGCTGTTCTCGTGAAATGGCTGCAGGAGAGTGGGACAATTTTGACCATAAACCACCTGTCGTAAAAACAGGATTCTAAATGTAGAGGCGTAGATTAAACGACTGAAAAAGTAGAACCGCAATTAGGGCAGGAATTCACTGACCAAGAACCCACAGCTGTAAACTATACTGCAGAAACAGAAAAACCTTATAGATTAAAATATCACATTTTTATCATTTCTGTGTGTATAGGGCTTGACTGTTTGGTTTTTTTCTTTCTCACTGAAGTGCATTCTTTGAACTTTTGCGTAGATTAACTTTGCACATACTTGTAGATCACAGCTCTCGATGATTAGCTTTTACGTGTAAACAAGGACTTAATTCAGCTATCTATGTATGGCACAATATTCGTTACCCAGAGGCAAGCGGATCAGTTTGTAAGGAAATGTGCTTGAACAAAAATTAACAGCTTTGGTCATAGAGCCTGCCACACGTGAATTTTGCTGTAGAAAAGACAACCTCAAGCAATGTATCAGCTTTTATTGATTTGATGACGACCACGAAAGCTTGCAGGCTCACATGATCCGTTTGCCTGAGGAAGATATTTTTGTGTTCCATATAATTTACACGTTGGTCCTATTGATGACTGGGAATGTGGTCCATCTTTACTTACATATTGCTTACCAATTTCAGGATCCTTTCATGGACCTGTTATTTCCTTGATTCATCTGTATATAATCGAGCTAAAATCTTATAGGTGCCTGTTGACCTCTATTAATAGGTTATCTAACTTTAAAAGCTGTCTGAGGAGTTGTTCTATATGCTTTGTCTGAGAGCGGATAGTAAAAAATTGCGGTCACAAAATGATTGAAAGTGGTGTAGCGCTATCAAATGACCCAATTGATTAACAACGAAGATTTATGTTCATTAACAACTGAGGAAAAAATTATAATTGTTAGGAAAATAGTAAAGTAGATGTGGAGGTATTACTAATTAAAATAGAATTGTTATTATTCATACGAGGAAGAAATGTCACGACAAATTAAAACGTTGCAGAATCGGCACTCGATTGCAGACTATCTTTAGCATCTGACCCATACAAGACTTACAGGCTGGTTTTCAGTTAAAACTACAGAATTTCCCTCTTCTTGGAATAGGAATGTGTGGCGTTAGGAATGCAAAAAAGGGTTCTGGATCATGTAACAATCCGGAACACAATCTTAGTGTCTGAAAGTTTCGTTGTAGTATACACACCGATGAGGTTTTGTCTATGAAACCACCTACAAAAAGTGACTAAGCAGTTGTAGACCACATCCATTATCCCAAGGGTACTAATCGTAAAGGCCGGCCACTGTGGCCGAGAGGTTGTAGGCGCTTCAGTCAGGAACCACGCGGCTACTACGGTCGCAGGTTCGAATCCTGCCTCGGGCATGGATGTGTGTGATGTCCTTACGTTAGTTAGGTTTAAGTAGTTCTGAGTTCTAGGGGACTGATGACCTCAGATGTTAAGTCCGATAGTGCTTACTAATCGTAAAGGTTAATGAGGAGTGTTGGAACGTTGATAATGTAGTTGTCTATAACCATTTTATGAACGATTTTGCCAATTTGTATTGAAAGTGTCACATACTGTAAGAAACTGCTTCTACTAAAAACATAAACTTTAAGATTTTTACTGGCTGAATTCAGTATTACTTTGTGTTTATGATTTCTGCTTAACGTATCTACAAGCTGGCAAACGGGAGGAAGCGTCTCTTCGGTTGTAAAAAATGATTATTTTAACTGAGAACTGAATATTGTGCAAGATTCAGAAAGCGATAAAGCAACGTAAACGACAATTTAATTGTTTAACGGCAGAGAATGAAAGCAGTGAGACGTGTAGAAAGTGTGACAACATACGAGGTATGTGTTGGAAACAGATGAAATACTAACATGGCTGTAAACAGGTACGAGGTACAACTGTATGGGCGAATATTTCCATTAAGTGCATTTGTCAGAAAACAACTCGTAAATAATTATTATTTTAATAGTTGACAACAGAATTGTTCACCATAAACTGTTCATTAGATCGTTTAATTCCTCAACCTGTTGACGCTTGATAGCTTCGTCTAAAAGAGGGTATAAGCAAGGAATCACTATGCGGTTATCTTTACGATGGCGTGTAGTTAATTACAAGTGATATGTTTCTTGCTTCTGGTTGGAAGGGACTGAAATGTATTGTAGGTTTTCTTTGGTACGTATAGTTGCTCTCACTTGTTCTCACGCTTCAGTAATTAAATACGCCATATGCCAGACACCTCATTCTTATCAGTGATACTGCGACGAACTGTGGGCATGCAGTGTGGCTTAGAATTTCACGTCGCTGTACTGTCGTGCTGCGGGTCGCCAGTTTACATCCGACCACCAGCAAGTGTTTGCCATTTATTATCCATCATTTCTGGAAAGTTCGCGAAATTTGTTATTTTTGTAATGTTTGTATTTTCTGAAACATTCGATCTTCGATCTTTGTGTGAAGATTGTCCAGGAGTACAGTTCTGTTGTGGCTGCACGCTGATGTAACAAACGCCATTTCACTGGTAAGTGTTATACTTCGCTGATGACCCTGTTTTCATGTTTGGACTTGATTGTGGTTACGGCTTGACATCGTTTGATGGAGACGCCTGGGGTAAGAGCAGAGTAACAGCACTTATTTGTGGTAACAAGAACCGTCGGATCGAGAAAGCAAGAGGTAAATCATGAATGTCGACCTCATACGTCGCGATGAAGAAGAGGTGTATCGATATTTAGTACCGATTTCCATCACCAGTCGAAAGCGCCACAAACAATGGGCTCGGTCGACTCTGATTTAGACCGAAGCCGTCAAACAGACGCCCAGTATCCGATCAACGCAGGTACCAAAGAACCAACTTATATGCCAAATACGACGCCCACTGAAAAACTGACATTGGGAAGACAGAGAACAACTGGCAGCTATGTTCCACTGTGGGCGCCCTGGACATGTACGCTACTGCAGAGAGACAGAATACGAGTGTTCGTTGACTGTTACGCCACCAGGTGTTAATCATCACAACAGTCCTAGTCATTCCAGTCAATTGCATTATAGTACACCAATGGGACGAGGCCAATCGCCATGCTCTGGAAGTCGTTACCCAATAAGCCGTAGCGGTTCCCCGTCGCTCACAGAGAAGTACGAGCCGCTCGTCAAGCCACCGAAATCAGCAAAACTAAGCGAGGCAAACATCTGTGCAGGTGAGACCGCTATAGATGAAACCTTCCAGACATCAAAGGCAGTCATGAAGTGTGGAAGATTAGAGCTACAGAATGACGAAGCTGTTCCAACAAACACACATAACAAAGATTACTATGAGCGGTGGTTTGCCACTGAAGACGTTATTTTCACGCCATCATAAAAGAGACGAATTTTATTCATCACTCGAGATGCACAGTAGACGTGTGAAGCGTTTTCTCGATTGCAAATAGCTACTCAGGCTGAAAAAAGGGATCCACATGCCACTGACGTTAATATGCATTGAACGTTGTCAAGAAGAACTTTGAGTAACTGTCACGAGCAGCTTTAACTCGTCCCTAAAGGGAGGTGGGTACGAATAGCCGAATTAGGCCAGCAGGGGAAGCTTAGTGGCATCGAAGAAGGATCATGGTCTGTTACCACTGCAGACAAGGCAGGGGAGAAAGCTATTATCGAAATGCCAACAAGATCAGGCCTGACCGAAGAATAATGTCAACGCGTGTTATCCGTTATGCCGCTAATTTCCGGATGCTTTCAAATTCAGATTGGAAGGAAGAGACACCAAGCGGCTAATGTTAAAACAGTGGGTCACCCACCGATTAACCAGCGATCACATTAGGCGACGCCGGCTGAACGACGGATAAACCGGAAAGAAGTGAACATGCTGCAAGATGACTTCACTGAACCTTCAGAGAATCCTTGGTCCTATCCTGCGGTCATTGTGAAGAAGGAGGATAGCACATGCCATTTCTGCGTGGATTATCGACGACTGAACAAAATCACGTAAGTAGATGTCTGCCCACTACTGCTCATTGATGACATCCCAGATTGCTTGAAAGGAGCAAAGTATTTCGCGACCATGGACATGCAGACAGGCCACTGGGAAATTGGGTTAACGAGGATGATAGGGAAAGACTGACTTCATAACTCCTAGCGGCCTATATGAGTTCAAAGTTATGCAGTTTGGACTACGTAACACTCTAGCCACCTTAGAAAGCGTGATGAACTACTTGATACGGCACCTTAAATGGAAGACGTGTCTTTACTATCTGGATGATACTGTCGTTTTTTTGAAGACATTTGCACAACATCTGAGCCGCCTGACAATCGTGTTAAAATGTGTTCATACTGCAGTATCCAGTAAATAAAAATCTTGGGGCGTCTAGTGAATGGTGGTGTAGTCCATCACGACCTAGAGAAAATAAACTTTCCGACTCCCCGGCACATTCGCATTGTGAGAAATTTTCTCATAATGTGATCTTACTACCGACGATTTATAAAGGACCTTTGCACCAAGGAACGTTGTACAGGGAAACGCCAAATTTTCGTGGAAAGAGTTGGGAGAAAGGTCTTTCCTTGTCCTTAAGGAGTCGCTAACATCTTGTCCATTACTAGCATCGTATGACGAGATTTCCCAGACAGATGTTCACAACGACTGGCGGTTATGGGATAGGAATAGTTCCAGTACAAATTTAGGAACATGCTGAGAAAGTGATAGGATATGCTTCCAGAGAACTCTCCGAGATGAACTGTTGCACAAACGAGAAAGTGTGCCTTGCAGTTGTTTGGACTATCAACAAGTTCCGGCCCAATTTATTCGGAAAACAATTCACCGTTGCAACAATTCTGTACGCCGACTGATTAGTCTGAAGGATTCGTCAGGTTGACCGGCGAGATAGGCACCAAGGCTTCGGGAGTAGGATGTCAGACTGGTATACAATACCGGACACAAACCAAGGACGCCGACTGCCTTTCAAGGAATCCTTTGCGGAACACAGCAGCGTGGAGGGAAAACTGTAATCGCAACATTAAGTGATATTACTGCTGAACAGAGGGAAGATCCAGCATTGCTGAAAACCATAGAAGCCTTTAAGAGGGAGGAATCGACCAAAGGAAAATTCCAATTAATAGATGGAACAATGTATAAGAGGAACTATAATCCGATGGGGTGGAAATTGTTGCTCGTCATCTCAGCTCAGCTACGTCCAGCTGTTCTGCAGTTTTTCCACGACACTCCAACATCTAGTTATTTGGGATTCGTGAAGATGCTAGACAACATCCCCCAGGCTGTGGCTAAGCCATGTCTCCGCAATATCCTTTCTTTCAGGAGTGCTAGTTCTGCAAGTTTAGCAGGAGAGCTTCTATAAAGTTAGGAAGGTAGGAGACGAGGTACTGGCAGAAGCAAAGCTGTCAGAACGGGGCGTGAATCGTGCTTGGGTAGCTCAGTTGGTAGAGCACTTGCCCTCGAAAGGCATAGATCCCGAGTTCGAGTCTCGGCCCGGCACACAGTTTTAATCCGCTAGGAAGTTTCGATGCTAGACATAATCAGACGAAGGTATCACTGGCCAGGTATATACCGATGCATTGGACACTATGTGAGTCATTGCAATTAGTGCCAACGACCGAAGCACGTACCTCAATTTTCCCCAGAGCACCTGGTATCAATTCCGCCTGTACCGTCGAATTGGAATCGACCTCGTGAGGAGTTTCCCGAAGTCGACAAATGGTAATAGATTACCTTCCTTCAATTGGGCCAACTGGCGGTGAATCGAGGAAGTACAGTACATACTGACGAAACTAAAATGAGCTCTAACATGGAAAGTAAGCGTTTCCGGACACATGTCCACATAACATATTTTCTTTCTTTGTGTGTGAGTAATGTTTCCTGAAAGTTTGGCCGTACCTTTTTGTAACACCCTGTATAATACATGCTTATTAAAATCAGACACACCTTTTCGATATTTCAAATTATCCCAAAAACAATAATGTTGGGGACTTGTGTCGGAAAGCTATGGTTTCCGTGCGACTTACAGAAGTTGACATTTATGGATAATTCATTATGTGAATTTCTGTAAGGCGACAAAAATAAGCGTAGACTCAAGTCGGAAACTATCGCTGGGAAAGAATAAAAAGATCAACCAAGTTGATGTATGTTTATATTATTTATTTTTTTTACATTCCTCCAGTGACGAGGACACCATGCGTAAGGAACAACACAGTCTAGTTGTGGGAAGCACGGAAAGCTTTTCTCAGGCTATCTACTGTGGGTGAAACAGGATGTTACGATTACCCAACTTCAACTACCTCACGAACACGTACGTATTTCAATGTAAATGTCGTGAGTCTTCAATCTTGGGACTACTTTGATGCGGTTCGCCACGGCTTCCTCGCCTGTGCCAACCTCTTCATCTCAGAGTAACACTTACACCCAATATCCTCAATTAATTGCTGGATATATCCCAGTCTCTGTCTTCTGCTACAATTTTACCCTCCACAGCTCCCTCTAGTGCCCTGGAAGCTGTTCTGTGGTGTCTTATGTCTAATCATCCTATCCTTTGTTCTTGTCAATGTTTTCATACATTTCTACCCTAACCGGAATTATCATCGTACAAAGTCAGCATGCACAGTAGCAGAATTAATCAGACATTATAATCTACGCATTTATAAATTTTAGGCTATTTAATGGTTCTGTTTGGTAAAGCAGAAGACAGTATGATAATAGACCGACGTAGAGAAGGACATATAAATGACATCAGAACGCGCCTTATTGGTAAGTGAGCATTGAAAGTTATTAATGGATCCTATCAGTACAAAGACAAACACAAAAGTATCTTGTCTAGTACTCGACAAAATGTTAAATCTGTATTATACTACATACAGCGGTAGAACACACAAAACGTTAGACGCTGGGAACAGAGTGTCGGCTGGATCTCTGATCAGAGCAAACTTAATAAAAATTGATAACCCAGGGACGCAAGTGCAGTATAAGTGCTACAATATCGGCAATGCAACAATTTAATCGGTACAGTTTCTGAACAAGAACTGGAGAACATTGTGAAGAACTAAAATACATGGTTGCGTTAGAAAAGAAGACCGAGGAGAGTATGAAAAAAAAAATCACGACGAGGAAAAACACATCGAGAATCGGAAGAAGCTGTCAGGAAGTGGAAGATATATGGGTGCAACTAATGTCGTAGGATCGTAGAAAGTCGGAAAGTTATTGAGGACTGAAGTCAAATATAAATCGAATCGAATAAATGTGCGATCTCGACTGAAAATTGGAAGAATTGCTGTGAACAACTTTTAAAGGGAGAGTGACAGCGATAGAGATATAATAGAATACGTAATATGAAAAGAGGCGGTGAGAGAACATCACCGAAAGAAATCTATAACTAAAAAAGGTTTTCAGATGAATAGATTACTGAGTATATGTTTCCACTCCATAAAACTGGTGACAAATGTGTTTGTGTAAAATACAAGGGTATATGTGGCACCATTATTTATGAAGGTAATGGTTTTTGTACTAAAAGGAAAAACTGAAATATAGGTGAATGACATGGACGGCCAAACTGCATTTGGAACAAGGTGATCGTCCTAAGGAATGTTTTCATATTTACGTGATTGATACATCACATAAGTCGCATAACACGGTTGCCGCGGAGAGGGTTTCCTGGGGTGCGGAAAAAAGTAAACGGGAACATTTTCGTTAGTGCAGTACCATTTAATGACTTACGAAATATTATTGCACTGCAATTCTAATATTAATCATAAAGTATTCTACAATATCAATTTTAAGAGATTCTGTGAAGTTACTCTTCAAGTAGTTGTTGCCCAACACCACGTTCTTTACTTCGAGCTTAATTTCCACCACATTAATTGGAAAAAAGTTTGTAAGTTTTTAACGAACTGCATCATGGAACCATCAAAAGATGTTGCAACAGACAACCAGTTCCGGCTGTGTGACCATCCTCAACCCATTCACTTGTGCATAAAATGTGTAAGAAACGTTACATGAAATAAATAGTTCGTTGATCAGATTAACACTGCACCAAGTTTGGGGAAGGTTAATTGTCATCAAATACACAATTATTTTTAATTAATGTATCTAAATGAAAATAGTCCAAAGCAAAATCAACAGTCGACTTTTGCACTCGATGACTAGTAGAAAATCTATAACATAAGATATGCAGATATATGTCACACATTCTAGAGGCAGATCTGAATATATTCTGTATATAAAACGTTTTTACATATGTATTTGAATATTTTTAAGCATATTTTATGTCTGACTAATTCCTTTAGAAGTTGCAACAAGGAAACAAGTTATCTATGTGATGCTAAGTAACATTCATTCAACTTCGTGTTGCCTTAATCCGCACTTCCTGTTATGTTCACCGAAACTATTTTATCAGTAATATTTCTTATACATTTCATACATATTTAGGTGACTAAAATTTACATTACAATAGCTTTTAGTGATTCCATTATGTCTTTCTTAAAATACACTGAAGTTGTAGAAAACATTTAATATGCTTTTTCAGGTTGTTGAATATATGTGTACCGATATAGCTGCCTACTTTCTATACTATTACATTAGCATATGGAGGGAAACACTTGGCAATGATTGGATAGTGATGGCAACTGGCCATGAAGATAAGGCAGTTTGAAGACTAATATGACAAAATACAAATATGTCGGAGCACTAGTGCAAACGATCCAAGAAAGTCTCTTGTCCATATTCTTAGTTTTTAGCGTTTTGTTGTCCCAGAGTTACATCAGGTACCCTTAGCTATTGTTGGACATTGTCTAATGTCACTGTAACTGATAGTATATCTTTCTTACGGATAACCCTCCGTAGCAGAGTGGTCAGAATATCTGAGGCCCATGCTGAGGACCTTGGTTCAATTCTCAGTAGTGTTCGTTGGTCGGAGAACTGGCGCGGGGTGCACTGTGTCTCGTGATGTCCACAGGAGAGCTACTTTGAGTGAAAAGTATGGCTGTAAGTTCTGGAAAGCAAACAACAACGAGCAGAATGGTCTGCTGGCCTCTCACCCTTCATACCGCAGCCAAATAATGCAATTAGCTGAGGATGATATGGCGCCTTGTCGGCACCACATGGTCCTCAAGGCAGGAACGCGGAATCTGTAATAATAATCTTCCTGACGAAACACACTAATAACTTCCCACTTCATACATTTGTTCCCATGCACATATCACCTGTTCAGTTGTTTCGGTTACGATCTGTTTACGAGACTGTAGGAACCAGAAATCTACATCACATGACATCGAGGTGACGTCTACTGCCGCCCGGAGTGGCCGTGCGGTTCTAGGCGCTACAGTCTGGAGCCGAGCGACCACTACGGTCGCAGGTTCGAATCCTGTCTCGGGCATGGATGCGTGTGATGTACTTAGGTTAGTTAGGTTTAAGTAGTTCTAAGTTCTAGGGGACTGATGACCTTAGAAGTTAAGTCCCATAGTGCTCCGAGCCATTTGCACCATTTTACGTCTACTCGCAGTGCATACACTATGTATATAGTGAGGCTACTGCTCAAATTCCGCAGCGATTTTTAGTACCTTATACACTGAAGCGCAAAAGAAACTGGTATAGGCGTGCACATTCAAATACAGAGAAAAATAAACAGGCAGAATACGGCGCTGCGGTCAGCAACGTGTATATAGGACAACAAATGTCCGGCGCAGTTGTTAGATCGGTTACTGCTGCTAAAATGGCAGATTATCAACATTTAAGAGAGTTTGAACGTGGTGCTGTAGTCGGTGCAAGAGCGATGGGACGCAACATGTGCGAGGTAGCGATGAAATGGTGATTTTTCCCATACGACCATTTCACAAGCATACCGTGAATATCAGTAATCCGATAAAACATCAAAACTTCGCAATCGCTGCGGCCGGCAAAAGACCCTGCAAGAAAGGTACTAACGACGACTAAAGAGAATCGTTCAATGTGACTGAAGTGCAACCATTCCGTCATTTTCTGCAGATTTCAGTGCTGGGCCATCAACAAGAGTCAGCGTGCGAACCGTTCAACGAAACATTGTCGATATGGGCTTTCGGAGCCGAAGGCCCACTCGTGCACCCTAGATGACTGCACGACACAATTCTTTACGCCTCGCCTGGGCTCGAAAACACTGACATAGGACTGTTGATGACTGGAAACATGTTGGCTGGTCGGACGAGTCTCGTTTCAAATAATATCGAGCGGATTGACGTGTACGGTTATGGAGACAACCTCGGGAATCCACCGATCCTGCATGTCAGCAGGGAAGTGCTCAAGCTGGTGGAGTCTCTTTAATAGTGTGGGGCGTGTGCAGTTGGAGTGGTGCAGGACCCTGATACGTGTAGATACGACTCTGACAGGTGGCACGAACGTAAGAATTTTGTTTGATCACCTGCATCCATTCATGTCCATTGTGCATTCCGACGGACTTGGGCAATTCCAGAAGCACAATGCGGCACTCCACACGTACAGAATTGCTACAGAGTGGCTCCAGTTACACTCTTCTGAGTTTATACACTACCGATGGTCGCCAAACGCTCCAGACATGAACATTATTCAGCATATTTGGCATGTCTTGTAATATGCTGTTCAGAAGAGATCTCCAACCCTCGTACTCTTACGGATTTATGGATAGCCCTGCAGGATTCATGGTATCAATTCCCACCAGCACTACTTAAGACATTAGTCGAGACCATGACACGTCGTGTTGCGGCACTTCTGCGTGCTCGCGGGGGCCATAAACGATATTAGGCAGGTGTACCAGTTTCTTTGGCACTTCAGTGTAAATATAGCAAGCTGTAAAAAAGTTATTGTTTGAGTGCGTTGCTGCAGCGTATAAGCAGCGTAGTCCGACTCCGGTGCGGGTATACAAGCACCGAAATGTGGGCATGCTATGAGTGTGGCCATTGCAGCCTGCATACAGTAAATGCTGAAACGTAATATTACCAAATGCGTCCAAACAAGACCAACGGGCTGTTATTTTTTTCTTGGCTGCCGAAAGACAAACACAAACCACTGTTGTGGTGTGGTGAGCCAAGTTCCGTGCGATCGCGATTCGACGCAAGGCGCCAGTTGCTCTGGGAGGCCAGCCAACTTAAGTGGGAGACACTGGAGCACCCGCCTTGTAGTCGTGATCTCGCCAATTGCAATTATAACGCTTTCGATCCCTTAAAAAAAATTACTAAACGGGAGGAGAAGGATATTAGTGTTTAACGTCCCGTCGACAACGAGGTCATTAGAGACGGAGCGCAAGCTCGGGTGAGGGAAGGATGGGGAAGGAAATCGGCCGTGCCCTTTCAAAGGAACCATCCCGGCATTTGCCTGAAGCGATTTAGGGAAATCACGGAAAACCTAAATCAGGATGGCCGGAGACGGGATTGAACCGTCGTCCTCGCGAATGCGAGTCCAGTGTGCTAATACAAAACGGGAATCACCAACCTGGTGCGTCGATGAGATGATTGCTTCAATGGTCACGGCGATTTTGCCTGATTGGCATACCGATTCTGGACTGTATAGGCTTAGAACGGAAACTTTTTGATTACTCCTTATAGATGGGCAGCTCTATTGGCTTCTGAATTTTTCACCGGAATATGAGCTGCATTTTAGTTTTTGCCTCTCACGTAAAGAATAAGTGAACCCCACAATGATTTATCAGGGGTTTGTGTATGTGAGCCCCGTGATTCACTATGTTTCATCTTTGACATATTTCACAGGCAAAATATTTGACTGTACTAGTAGTGCTTAAACTGGCAACAAATTTTGAGCGAAACTTTTACGCGATGTTGCTACGACGTCCTGCTGCCAGTTTGTAGGGAGGTTCATATTGACAGGAATGAATAAATAAAACAAACTGCCTGCTTTTTGGAGGGTCTGGCTATCGCGACAGACACACTGCTTTTTTATTTATGACCCTCCCTACACATTTATCGCTCTAGAAATTAACTAATCCATTTACGGGCATATATATTAGATACAGAAGACCGAATTTATGGTGCGGCGCACGTTGATGAATTTGAAGTACGCGACGTAGTTGTCTGTGTTGGACCGTGTCGTCTTTCCGTAGAATGCGACAAAGGCCAATGTGAGGTAACGATTCACCCAGCTGAGAGGATATGCAGGGACAACCGTCACTATGGGAGAAGAGACCCCCTTGTGTGTTGGGAGGCGGGGAAACATGGCCACTGCAGTCCACCTCTCGTTATCACGAGAAGCTGGCGCCGCTCCATCCGCTAATGGATTAGAAAGGCAAATCGTTTCGGGGCAATTTCATCGGAAACTGTGCGATTTATTGCAAGAAGTGTTCTGCATTCTCGAGTGTGAAGGGCTGCGGGCTCATGTGAATAATTGCGCAGTGTCTGCAGACTGCAGAAAATTCCCTTGGGTGAGGTGCTAACCGTACGCGGAAATGCCACAACTGGGGAAGTGACGCTGGTTAAGGAACTTGATTTAGTAACGTAGATGAAATCATTGGGGGGTGACGGCAGCGTATTTCCCTGTTACTAATTTGAGTGAATTCTGCAGAGTCGTTGCAATAAGAGTTTTCTACTTCCGCATTCGAATTTGAGTTCTCCTGAAGACATCAGAAGTTACTCGTAAATTCATTTGAAACGTCAAAATAGAGTTCTATTCAAGTGTGCTTTAAGCGGGCATTCAAAAACGAAGGTTGCTTTGGATATATTAAAGGACCACATTACGTAACTCGTACAACAGTTTTTGCGTTTTGTAATAGTCTTCTATACCAAGAGCAAGCCGTAGTTATTACTTAAAAAAGTAACTCCCTAAGTTAACGAAATACACTGGTGGGAGAAAATACAACACACGCGAGTATAAGGACATTTTATTGGCAAATGGTATGACAGACAGTTCATCGTTGTAAGAGTATATTATAAACTCAGACAAAATAAAACTCACATGTAACAATACAGAATGCCCAAACAGTCGCATCAGTACACGGTGTACCCCTCTCTAGCAGCAATACAGCTATGTATACTCGCATACAAACGAACATAAAGGTGCCAAATGACATCCTGCGATAGATTGTCCCAAGCATCTTGCATCTTTTATTGCAGTTCGGCAATGCTTCTTGGAGGCTCTAGAGAACAAGTAAGTTCCTGCTTCACCATGTCCCATACGCGTTAAATTGGCGATAGATCTGGTGACCTTGATGGCAAGGGCTGTTATTTAACACCACGAAGAGCACGTTGCGTCGCAGCAGCGGTATGTGGACGTGCATTGTCCTATTGAAAAAGCATATCATCTTCCTGTCGCAGAAATGGCAGTATCAAGGTGATTAACCCGTGCCATGTAGCGGGCACTAGTTACTTTACCCTGCGACTACACCAAATGTTACCACGAGTTGTAACTGATGGCCACACGGTAAGCCTGGGATGGGACTTGTCTGATCCCGGAATAGGCCGCTCACCAGGTCTATGCCTTACACGTTTGCATCCATCTCTCGAACACAGACAGAACCTACTATTACCACTGAAGACAACAGAGCGACATTTCACTGTCCAGTCGACTCTTTCATGACACCAGAGTGGACGTGTTTGGCGGTGTCGTCATGGCAGTTCAAAAATGGTTCAAATGGCTCTGAGCACTACGCGACTCAACTTCTGAGGTCATTAGTCGCCTAGAACTTAGAACTAATTAAACGTAACTAACCTAAGGACATCACACACATCCATGCCCGAGGCAGGATTCGAACCTACGACCGTAGCGGTCGCTCGGTTCCAGACTGTAGCGCCCAGAACCGCACGGCCACTCCGGCCGGTTCGTCATGGCAGTGATACCATGGCGAGAGTCATACGTGATCTTAGCCCCGTTTCATTCAGACGGTTCCCAGTGGTCCCTGGTGAAACAGGTGGTGATGCGTGTGCCCCGATTTCTTCCCGGGATGATGTTCGATCGGCCTCCGGTGCTCGTTCAAATGGTTCAAATGGCTCTGAGTACTATGGAACTTAACATCTGAGGTCATCAGTCCCCTAGAACTTAGAACTACTTAAACCTAACTAACCTAAGGACAGCACACACATCCATGCCCGAGGCAGAATTCGAACCAGACTGAAGCGCCTAGAACCGCTCGGCCACACCGCCCGGCTCCGGTGCTCGTACAATGCATCAATTGCGACGTGCGTCTGAGCTAAACGGACGTCCAGAAACTGGTCTACGGGGTGGGAATGTACCACAGGCTACGGCTGAAAGCAGCGACACACCACGATACATTATGTGCAATACGTGCAGCAGCATGCCCATAGTGCGACCCCGGGTAAAATGGCTAAACTTGTTCAACAAGAGTACGAACTTGTCGGCGGGGCACCATTGTATCCTGGAATGACTGTTGCACACACTGTTCACCTCCTAAGTCAGCCCAGTTATTGCCTGCAAAGTCAAAACAGTGGGCCGACAGACAGGCCTCCTGAGTGCCAATTGGTCGCCGACGACCGTGGCAACACGACTACCCCTCAGTATCCACATGTTGTACGCATGAGAATGTTGCACTTTTTCCGGAGATATATTGTTAAACAGTTCATTTGTTTGTTTTAGGGAGACGCCTTTTGAATAAATTCTTCCAGGATCGCTCCAACAGCTGCACATACTTTATATGAAGGGCTTATTTCAGTAGTGCTACAAGTCCATTACCTCCACTTTTCTGTCTATAACGCTTCTGAAATTAATGAGCCAAACAAACAGAAAGAAAGGTTCATCTCTAGCAAGAAGCCATATGCTTGAATATTTCTGGTATCTCAACTGCAGATTTTTCAGCGCTCATTTAACTTTAGGACTCTGTATCTCAATATGTACAAAAATGGACTTGTACCACTGTTGAAATAAACCCTTCATATGTGCCCATTGGCGCTGTTAACATATTCGTTTGATGCCCTGGCCCCAAATGCAATCCAGTTCACAGATATGCCTCAGTAGCTGCCGTTGGAGAGCCGGTAACGTCGGTGATGTCCTGTTTGTGATGATGCTGACACGTGAGCGAAGGCAATGCTACCGAGATGGATCCTAATGTTAAAGAAGTATAACTTGATGACATTGCTTGCTATAGAAAGAAGAAAACTGAACTTTGATAGGAACATTACACGTACAGTTTTTGTAAGGTGACTATATCTTTCGGGACCTCAGATTTCGCCTGATATTGTTTTTATTAATTCACAGATAATTAAAATTTCTGATACGAGAAACAATATCTGAATCCACTGCCCCTGTGGTGTACTTCTTTGATTATAGAAACACCGTAAAAAAAAGTAATTGACGACAACAGTATTACACTTTCCTGACAATCACGTGAAAGGCACATGCTTTGTTGCTGTCAGCCCCCGTGTACTGTTCAGGTGATCACAGAGTGCGGCGCAAGTAGACGCACCCGCTGGAGGGACACTAAGTCAATTTGAATTGAACGACGTGAAACTGCGTGCAAAGTATTGCAAAAATTAACATTTGGGATAAAATGTCGAAGGTAAAACAAAGATACGAGTATCGCAAACAAAATTATGAAAGAAGTACAAAAGTGATATCAAGGCTAGACAAAACGTCAACCAAGGTTGTGCAGTCGATACTAGACTTGTATATTGACAGTTGATGACGAAAGGACAAAATTGGCAATTGTAGTGGAACAGTGGTTAGCATGGATCGCAGGGATCGGCGGGAAGTTGGGCCATTGGTGTGTCTCAGGTTTTCTGTTAAGAGTCAGAATGCGGACCCCGAAGTGCTCCTCCAGGATATCAAACACCCTTCTGCTTCCTTCTGCTTCTATGGGGTCTAGCTCCGTTTTTCATGAACCACATCTCGTCGAAATCAGGGTCACTTTGGACTATCCCATTCTGCCCCGTCCCGTTCCGCCCCAAGAGCACTTTTGAGGTTAACAACTTTTATGGAGTGTAATAACTGACGTATTTAAACGCATTAAATAACTAACGTATAACAAATGCCGTGCACT
Source organism: Schistocerca cancellata (assembly GCF_023864275.1). NCBI lineage: Eukaryota > Metazoa > Arthropoda > Insecta > Orthoptera > Acrididae > Schistocerca > Schistocerca cancellata. The sequence goes on from NC_064626.1 coordinate 734,559,348, forward strand.
TTAAGGGTATGTGTCTTTTAGGCAGCTTACCTGGCGTTGAAATTCAGCAAACGTTAGAATAACGCAAGTGGTAACGTGACGGACAACAATTCACTTAGATCTTGCACTTCAAACTAAATCAGAATGGCTGCCCTCACTTCCCTTCCATTCGGAGAAATAGTTACATGCCCATACAACAGGTTGCAACACTGTCCAGTCTAGAAAAGAGCAATTTCCCATTGTGCCCCGCTATCCCGTTCTGCCCCGAGTTCCCCTACAAGAAATAAGTCTGAAAGTTGAAAGAGAAGTTATACGGATTACGTAAAAATTAAAACGCAATAAAATAAAGGGATGCCATATCACAAGACAGACTGCGTAAGTCCTTTTTTAACTTTTAAACTTATTCGACTTGTAGATCTGAGGATGGCTGGCGACAAACGAAATCTGTAAACATCGTATTGAAATTGTTGTGGTTGTGCCAGAAAATAAAATATTTACTTATTTATATCTACATGTACATGTGTATTCTGCAGTTCATACTGAAATGCTTGACAGAGTTCACATAACCAGAGTCAGACTATTTCTTGACCGTTCTAATCTCGAATAGAACGTGGGAAAAATGGAAATCTGAGTTTTTACAGGCGATTTCTGATTTCTCTAATTTTAAGGTTGTTATTTCTCCCTATGTAGATGAGCATCAACAAAATATTGTCACATTTGGAGGAGAATGTTGGTAATTGAAATTTTGCGAAAAATTCTCACCGCCATTTCGTTGTTTTAATGATTGCCACCCCAACTCGCTTCACTTCCTCGCTCATTTCGCGATAGTACAAAACGAGCTGCCTTTTTTGAAGTGTTTTCATATCCTGCTTGAATCCTCTGGTGAGGATACCGTACCGTGTAGCAGTACTCCAGAACAGAACGAGCAAGCGTAGTGTAGGCACTCTCTCTAGTAGATTGGTTGTACCTTCTAAGCGTTCTGCCAATGAAACACAGTCTGGTTCGGCATACTCGCAGTATTTTCCATGCCATTGTTCTAATTTAAGTTGTTATAATTTTAATCATTGGTCATTTAGTTGAATCGACAGCCATTAAATTTGTGTGATTTATCATGTAAATGAAATGTAATGCATTTTTAGTGCAGATATGTAGAAGATTTCAATTTTTTGGGGTCGATTGCCACTTTCATAGCCATTCTTACCCTTCTCTTGAATTGCGAAATTGTTTGCTTGTTCTTGAGCTAAATTCCAAAATTCTTTGCATTCTCTACTGGAGTGAGACGTAAGACATGGTAGACATGATCAATTCTACGTCCTATTTGGCAGCATATGAGAACTACGTCGATACCATATTCGATGCTCTCTGATTTTCCCTTCTGCAGAGATCTGTAAGAAACGGCAGTACAGTACCATCCAGAACAAGCTCTCGTAACACATATCCAAATGGCACATTCCCACATGCAACACAGGTTGTGACGTGATCAGCGTCTAGAGCGAAAAATAATTATCTCATATACTGATATCTTAATTATGACGAAAATAGGCATTCTGCCATTTTAAGTTGTACCACTATTTACAGTACGAAAAGCATTAGTGATTTGTGGACAGAAACGTAAACACATGTTTTAGGTATTAATAAAAATGTAAATAATGAGTAACATTTGGACAGTAATCTATTAATGATGATTTGAACAACGACACAGAGATTATTTCCTGCATCGTCTCACGAGGCAGGTGTGACCGTCCCGTCTGTGTGGAATGTCTCACTCCAGCCTTTCCCCATCTTTCTAGTCAGACTTCCAAAGCATCTGTAACAAGTAAGAAATCACCTGAAATCAGAGAGCGCTTCTTTAATGCCAAATCACAGCGAGCTGAGAGTTGGTCAGACGGGTTCCCAGGGGCGAACATTTAGGAGCGGGTCACCACTTCCAGGATTTACCGTCTCGATAGGAACCAGGGACTGAAACTGCTTTTAGTTATTTTCTGAGACAGGGAATCCCAATAAAAATATGTAGGCCTGGTGTTTGTTTATGTCTTTGTTCGAGAATGTAAGATACTGCAGCCAATGGTTTGCTCAATTTGAGTAGCACACCTACAGAATACAGGTACGTAGAGTTTGAAACACGTATGTAACATAGCAGCGATGGTGAGGCACGTTAAAATCTTTGACCAGAGAGCCTATTTTCGCGGTTAGTCTGCGCTTGACCGCGCGAGTGTTGCAAGCAGTTGAGCAGTACAGTTGTAGTCGTCATGTAGAGCAGTTCAGTTGTAGTCGTCATGTAGAGCAGTACAGTGGTAGTCGTCGTGGAGTACGCTAGTAGTCGTCATGCAGAGCAGTCGGTCAGTAGTAGCAGCCCAGTGCGGTTGTGTGATGTAGTCTGTCGGCAACACTGGTCAAGATGCTGAATGAGGTATATTGTTAATTAAGGTAATCATCAGATAATGTAAAGTTTATTTATTGTAATTAATTTCCAACAAGTGCCCCAATAATAATTTTGATTTCAAAAGCAATTTTACAAAAAAAAATTTATTTAATTGAATTAACGATTTAATTGAATTAACGATTTCATTCCACTTCCCTTAAAGACAAGTTTCAGTTAAATTACAAAAAAAAGGAATATTATTATTTGCAATGCAGTTCCTCCAAGCTGTGCGCAAGAATAAGAGCAGAAATTTGACTAGCAGTTACAATGAGGTAAGAATTTAATTCTGATTTGCACAGGGCCAAAGACCGATATTTCGGTTTAATTGAATTATCATTATCACTGAGATTTCATTAGTACTGAATTGTTTTTCATTATTTTTGCGGGAGCTTACAGTAGAGTCAGATTGCGAATTTCACATTTTTGTTGCCTTTGTCAGTACATTTCATTGCGGGAGGTTACACTTGGCTCCCATTTTTATTAAATATCGTCATTTTCCTTTAAAATTTTTGTGGGGAGGTTACAAGTTCTATGATTATAAAATGAGAACTGTCGAAACAGAAACTACGAGAAATCAGTGAAGTCGGTGTCGTGACACAGGACAGAGCGGATCGTGGCTTCAATTTTCGTAGCCCTTCCAGTGTGCAGGAAACTTCTGCCCCTAATGTACAGATCTGTATAAGCAAACTTGATTATGAACTGGCGGCTCTCACACGTATCAGAGCGAGTGCGAATTTTGTATTAGCTACTCCAAAATATTGGTTTCTGGCTCATCGTTGCGAATAATGAATTTTGTTGATAAAGAAAGGGTGTGAAACTGCTTGTTTTTATTAACTCATACGTCATAATCCATATCCAAAGTCCGATATCCTATCAGTCCCAGGGAGCATAATTAGTATGCGGACCTTGATACTACTGGCTTACATACATATGAGAACGGAAATTGGCCTTAACTTGAAGGTAAATATCCTTACATATGCTTCTAGTAGTGAAAGGAACCCACAGAACATGTAAATCAGGAGTTCCGGAGAAGTATTTGGGTCCCACTCTGTTCTTATAATGTGGTACAGTGGCAACTGCCGTACACTGCACTGCCCGGAAAGGAAAGTCACGTGTAAAGACAGGACTATTCGAACATTTACTCCTCGATTATAACATTTATCGGCAACATTGTGGTTTTGGATTAGATACAATAATACTGCGTAAATAAAGGAATGTGGTTATTCACCAATTCATAAAAGGAACAAGACTACTCACATTCTACAATGTCACACGTATCTACGAATAGTGCAGATGACATGATGCGCAAAGGTAACGAGTTAAGTTTTCTTCTTACTTAAATTTAGACGTATTTCCGTTTCATACCAGGAAGAAGTATTTATGCGTCTAGAATTGTGATCCCATTTATTCAACAGTACTATCCGAACGAATCGCGTGTGAGCGTTTTTACAGTGACAATAAAAATAGCGACGACCAGTCTGCTTATAGCTGCAGTTTATAGCTGTGACCACAAGTATTTGGTAAAAATAGATCGGCCCACTCTTTTTTCACTGTTACAAGAACAGATTCGTGCACTCACTGTCTGAGAAGGCGAGATTCCATCGTTGTTCATTGTGATGAAATAGAATAGGGGTGCTTTGTCGTAGATAAGGAATGTTTATCGGCTGAACATAAATGTAGATAATATGTAGATGCAATTTTTCATACACATCTAACTTTTAAGTTAGTCATGTTCGGTAAATCTTTGTGTAATCCTTGTTAACTGAGCTGTACTAAACTTTCTCAGTAACATTTCAGTATCTGATACCAGCGGAGTTCTTTTACTGAATGACACTTTCTTCACCTGAGCTAATCTACTCCTGATTTCTTCCCTGCTTCCCTGCTTCGGCCACCCTGTAATCTTGCTTCCTAGATATGAGAATCCTTTCATTTCTTCAATTATCAGCGACGAAACTTCCTGGCAGATTAAACCTGTGTGCCGGACCGAGACTCGAACTCGGGACCTTTGCCTTTCGCTGGAAAGTGCTCTACCATCCGAGCTACCCAAGCACGACTCACGCCCCGTCCTCACAGCTTTACTTCTGCCAGTATCTCGTCTCCTACCTTCCAAACTTTACAGAAGCTCTCCGGCGAACCTTGCAGAACTAGCACTCCTGCAAGAAAGGATATTGCGGAGACATGGCTTAGCCACAGCCTGGGGGATGTTTCCGGAATGATATTTTTACTCTGCAGCGGAGTGTGCGCCGATATGAAACTTCCTGGCTAAGCCATGCCTCCGCAATATCCTTTCTTTCAGGAGTGCTAGTTCTGCAAGGTTTGCAGGAGAGCTTCTGTAAAGTTTGGAAGGTATGAGACGAGATACTGGCAGAAGTAAAGCTGTGAGGACGGGGCGTGAGTCATGCTTGCGTAGCTCAGATGGTAGAGCACTTTCCCGCGAGAGGCAAAGGTCCCGAGTTCGAGTCTCGGTCCGGCACACAGTTTTAATCTGCCAGGAAGTTTCATATCAGCGCACACTCCGCTGCAGAGTGAAAATATCATTCTATTAGCGACGAGTTTTTCTCGTATTTCCAGGACTGTTCCCGGTTGAGCTCCTTGCCACCAGCGTGCGCCAGCAGCCTCGGCTAAGGGGGCAGGCAACACGAGATAACAGCGAGCGGCAGCCTGGCTTACCGAGCCGCCTCGGCAGCACCTCGCAGGCGCCACACTCCGAGGATAATTACGTATTTAAATGAATGCAGAAAAGGCGTAGTTTGTGGGTGTAGCACCGAGGCGCTTTCCCGCCAAACAAGTACATAATTGCCGGTCAGTGATTAAGTGGCTCCTGCAGTTCGTCTCTGGCGCGCAGCAAGGCGCCGGGCTGCCGACAGAAACCGGCAGCTCGGTGGCTTCGCACGTTACATCGCGCCACGCGGCTCTTAACTACGTAGCAGCATCCGCATCCAGTCAACAGTTTCTCTTCACATACGGCCCAAACTAGGAAAAGGAAGCTCAGTATTCCGACGGCAGTCTACATAAAACTGTTAAGTGCTTACGCGTGCCGTATCAACGCGTGATCCGTTTAAAATTCGTATCTAAATCAATGGTTATGATGTCAGAGACAACAAAGGACTTGGAAGAGCATTTGAACGGAATGGACAGTGTCTTGAAAGGAGGATATAGGATTAACATCAACAAAAGCAAAACGAGGATAATGGAATGTAGTTGAGAGAATTAGATTAGGAAATGAGACACTTAAAGTAGTAAAGGTGTTTTGCTATTTGGGGAGCAAAATAACTGATGATGGTCGAAGTAGAAAGAATATAAAATATAGACTGGCAATGGCAAGGAAAGCGTTTCTGAAGAAGAAAAATTTGTTAACATCGAGTATAGATTTTAGTGTCAGGGAGTCGTTTCTGAAAGTATTTGTATGGAGTGTAGCCATGCATGGTGGTGAAACATGGACGATAAATAGTTTGGACAAGAAGAGAATAGAAGCTTTCGAAATGTGGTGTTACAGAAGAATGCTGAAGATTAGAGGGGTAGATCACATAACTAATGAGGAGGTACTGAATAGAATTGGGGAGAAGAGGAGTTTGTGGCACAACTTGACAAGAAGAAGGGACCGGTTGGTTGGACATGTTCTGAGGCATCAAGGTATCACAAATTTAGCATTGGAGGGCAGCGTGGAGGGTAAAAATCGTAGAGGGAGACAAAGAGATGAATACACTAAGCAGATTCAGAAGGATATAGCTTGCAGTAAGTCCTGGGAGATGAAGAAGCTTGCACAGGATAGAGTAGCATGGAGAGCTGCATCAAACCATTCTCAGGACTGAAGAGCACAACAACAACATGAGGTCGGATGTATTGTCAACAACTATTATGAAGTGGATGCTTATGAAATTCTACAGAGCCTCGCAGAACGCTGATTATGTTTTAATGACGTTGTAAATTTCTGGTACGTTATTGTTCATTAGATCCTTCCCAATATCACGACTCTTCAGAAAACCTGTGTGCCGATCTTCTGTATTACAGTGCGGTCAAGCAACGGCACTAGTGTTCCGGTATGGCAGGTAGGCAGTATATTCATTCTGGTCTCACTCAGATAAATATTACGCCTCTGTAGAAGTCAATAAGCAAATTCATGAATACGTTTTACTGTAGAGAATTTCAAACCTAATCTTAAAGATCTCAAGACAGCAAATAAAAGTAAGTCTTTGTCAGTCCCTTTTCCTAACACAGGGTTATTACTTTTTTCCTTGGTGGAAACGAAGGTTAGCCAAACTTTGGGGAGGAAATACATAGAATGTTGACAAATCGTGTTTGTTGTCCGTTTACCCTCTCACTGCTTTCTCCTTCTGAGCAATACTTAAAAGCTTTACTCTTGTTGCTACACAGTCAGGAGCTATTTCTCAGCCCATTCACTGGCGCTCCCAATAGCACGTTAAAAACTACAAGTTATATTTACAAAAGGTGTTGTATACTTATTAAGAGTATTTTTTTATTCTTTGTAAATCTGAAACGTTTAATTTGCATCACAAAACTTGTTGTTACTAGTTGTTCTTTCCTGTACGCTTAATGAATGATTATGTGATTATTTTTATTATTATTGTTAGTGTCGATGGTTAGTGCTACTCGTGCCCAAGTTCACGGGTTCAAATTCTCTTGAGGTCCGGTCGTTTCACTGTCTTTAGTCTCATATTCCGAAGGCCGTGTCGTACGAGAATACAGTTTCTGAGAAAATCTCGAAGAATCAAATTTGAATCTCGAGTTGCCTCCAACTTGTGATGTAGGCACTCTAACATTCCATACCATGTAACAAGTCTTAATTTTCAATTATAAAAGAATGTACTAAAGACTGAAGTTACCGAGAACGTCGTCTACACCACGGTGAGGTTATGGTGCTCTGTCTCCAATTTTTAACGATACAATTTGGAACTTGACAAATCTATTTCTCCTCAATTACACATGGCCACGGAGTCTAATTGTTAACACAAATCTTCCTGCATTGCAAATGCACGACTCCAAAGGACAGCTACTCACAACAGAGTCTCTCCAACCATCTACGCAGATCAACAAGAACAAAGATACAAGAGGTTACAGCACAGCAATTTACAAAGTATCTATCTTTTACATGCGAAGAGATTACTACAGAAATAATTAATTCTTTTACAGATATCATCAAATTATTACTCACGATAAATTTCAGAAAGAAATTAATACTTTCAAATGTGATTACAATATCGAATGAAATTGGAAGTATTAAAAATAATTGTTTCTTCAGAAATAAATCTGAAGATGATTTCACGTGTTTTATCTGTGCATGAAAAGAAAATGTAAATAATTGTAATTATTTTGCCAAAGTTACACTAAATGTTAAATTTCAACTTGTATACTATTGGATCGTATTGTAGATTTAACTGTGCATCGTATTCTACAATATACGTCAAACGAAGGTGTGCAGACTAGTCACATTAAAACAAGAAACTAAATCTTCGCAGGACTGCGACTAGTGAACTTTGGTTCGGTAACTGTTGGTCAGTCAGTAATATTTATTATTGTTTCTCGAGTTCCCGTAATTATGTCACAGTTTTACACTATTCAGCTCGTCTAGTCTTTTATAATCAAATCTAGCAAAATTTAGTTAAACCAATTTCCATATATTATCAATTTATCCAGCACAGTACTGACTCCGTCCTAACAGGCTTCGGAAGGTCCAACGGTGCCGACCGACCGCCATATCATCCTTGCCCGACTTGATGTGGATACGGAGGGGCATGTGGTCAGCACACCGCTCTCCTGGCCGATGTCAGTTTTCGTGACCGGAGCCGCTACTTGTCAACAAGTAACTCCTCAATTGGCTTCACAAGAGCTGAGTGCACACTGCTTGCCAACAGCGCTCTGCACAACCACACGGTCACCCATCCAAGTGCTAGCGCTTAACTTCGGTGATCTGAGGGAACCCGTGTTACCGCTGACACAACGCATTATTACAACTCACCAACTGTAGCAGTGTTGGAGAGTGTACGAAGGAGCGACCAGGAGTTGGGTAGGGAGGGAGGGGCCTTAGTTGCCTAGGGTGACAAAATACGTGGAAGTGAAGTGTAAAATCTGACAGACAAACCCTAATAATTAGACTCTTTGACGTTCATAAAAAAACCGTCTCTGACGTCCTCACTCACCAGTGTCAAGTATTTGCCACTGTCGATCCATTTACTTGCATACACATTTCTCGGTTGTAAAACAATAGCAAATTATTTACCTTCGGGAAACGCACTCTGTCTCTTACCTTTAGTAATTCACCCATGGAGTGAACTAACATTTAAGACTGAAGTTAAAAATGGGGCAGTGACGACCGGGATTCGTTTTCTGTATTGCATGTGGATAGACTGTGCGACTGTATTGCAGGAAAATGAAAGAGTGATGAGAAAACAGTTGCTAAAACTGAAAGGCTTCAATATCTTTCGGAGTTTGTTTCATGCCCTTCGTTATTTCTTACAATCTTGAGGCTTTTCCACATTAGCCGGCTGGTGTGGCCGTGCGGTTCAAGGCGCTTCAGTCTGGAACCGCGTGACCGCTACGCTCGCAGGTTCGAATCCTGCCTCGGGCATGGATGTGTGTGATGTCCTTAGGTTAGTTAGCTTTAAGTAGTTCTAAGTTCTAGGGGACTGATGACCTAAGAAGTTAAGTCCCATAGTGCTCAGAGCCATTTGAACCATTTTTTTCCACATTGTGACATTTTTAATGGCACATATACTCTTTTTGATGGTTGTCTGTGTGGTAAAGCTCTTAGCTAGTGTTTATACAGTACTTGTGCATCCCCAATTCTCAAATATTTTGCCTAGCAACGTAAACAGCATTAATATGTCGGATTGCTTCATTTATAATACTGGCGGAGTGAGTTGTGCATTCCTGTTTTCAGTCTCTAGGTGCAAATAGCTGCTATCACGTTCCAGTGAGACTTCTAGGTTTTCTGTAGAAGCCACAACTGTACTTATATATTTGCAGTAGATGCAGAACTCATTTTATTATGAAGAAAACTAATCCACTGGTAATGAGCGTCATAAAAGTCGCCAGTATAAACGAAAACCTCGAGAAGAAGGTAAAATTTTACGGGTCTAGCAACACGCAAACATTAAATATTGAAATAACTGGTTACATAGCTAACATGGCCGATCAAAAGGACACACTTAAAAAATTAAAGTACCAGCATCAGATATAAGGACTACATTGTCAAGGAGAACAAGATTCGAATGGGAAGAGCAATACCAAGTATCGAAATGCAGTAAGGAGAAATGTTGAACATAAACACACCCAAACATTCTCTCGAAGCACACGGTCCACACACCTGAAGCGAATGGAAGAAATCATATGTTCCACAATTCGGATGACATTTAAATATGGATCACTATCCAGCCATCTCCTCTGATTACATGTAAGAAATATTATTTACTGTGAATATGACAGATGAGTGTGCAAGATGTAAATTATATCTTATTTGCTCGTACCCCTTATTCAAAACATTAAACGAAATCCTTACAACATTTAATCAGATACTGAAACTTCCTGGCAGATTAAAACTGTGTGCCGGACCGAGACTCGAACTCGGGACCTTTGGCTTTTGCGGGCGAGTGGTAGAGCACTTGCCCGCGAAAGGCAAAGGTCCCGAGTTCGAGTGGTAGAGCACTTGCCTGCGAAAGGCAAAGGTCCCGAGTTCGAGTCTCGGTCCGGCACACAGTTTTAATCTGGCAGGAAGTTTCATATCAGCGCACACTCCGCTGTAGAGTGAAAATTTCATTCTCTGATCAGATATTATCAACCATTGCCAACTAATGTGGCAATTCTCCATCGTCAAAATGATTTATTAATTTTAAAACATTAATAGAATTTTCAAATAAATGTAAAATTTTCGTGTAAAGTCCCTAATAATACCTAATTCACTAACAGGCAGCTTTAGTGCCCATAGAAATAATTCTGTGAAAATAGCTATAATGCTCCGAAATCGATATGCAAAATAAACATGTTCATTACTTTTCCATTTCTTGCCCATACAGAGAGTAGCCCAAGTCTACTTTACGTTAAAGCGTCAGACTTTATTTTAAAGTGGCGCTGCCAAAGCGAGAGTGCTTAATGGCTCCGCAGTAACTGTCTCAGCCTCCTGAGCGTAGTTATATTGAACACGTTGCACGTTCTGAGACTGTGATTAGGTTGGAACGCAAGAGATCGGCTTCAACCCTAGGACCAGCGCGACGGTGGTTACATTTCTGCAGCTTCTCCCGCATTTATATGTTGTTCTTCAATATATTTGTTTTTGGAATACATTGTACATCCTTAGTTTACAATTGAGATGTAAGAAAGTGGGTATCGCTCATCGAAAGAGGCTCCTTATAGTGGCTAGATGTCACCAAGTGATTGGAGCTGTAAACTCAAGCCGACCTGAGTGGCCGAGCGGTTCTAGGCGCTACAGTCTGGAACCGCGCGACCGCTACGGTCGCAGGTTCGAATCCTGCCTCGGCATGGATGTGTGTGATGTCTTTAGGTTAGTTAGGTTTAAGTAGTTCTGAGTTCTAGGGGACTGATGACCTCAGAAGTTAAGTCCCATAGTGCTCAGAGCCATTTGAACCATTTTTTGTAAACTCAAACATGTGACAATTTGCAGTATGAATTACGTAGTATAGTAATTTAAAATGAGATCTGTAGAAAACAGAAACTAGACTATAAAGTTACAAGGCGATACGAGTATTACTGTCAGTCGGAGACACTGTATCGGCGGCAGTGAAATGAAAACGAGACAGAGGGAAAAAGAGGTAAGAAACTGTTTATTACTTCAAAAATATTCGCCATAACTGTTAATACATTTATCGGACTGGGGGACAAGACGGTCAATGCCTTGATGGAAAAAAGTTTTCGGTTGCCTACGGAAGTATGATTGTACCCAGCGTGTACGTTTTCGTCCGAAGCAAACGGCCGGCTACGAATGTCTTTTTACAGGGCTCCAAAAATACGGAAATCGCATGGGGAGGGACCAGGACTGCGTGGAAGATGTGTAAGGGCGTCCCAGCGAAACTTCTGCAATATAACTGAAACAACCTAGGCAACATGTGGGCGGGAATTATCAAGCAACAGTATGATGCCGTCCGTCAACATTCGTAGCGTTTGAATTTAATGTTGCGTTTCAATTTTTCGAAATGTCCACGTGGGCACGTATTTTTGGATTCCTGAAGAGACACATTTGTGGTTATCTATTTGTTTCGGACGGAAAAGGTGCACGACTGGGAACAATCACAGTTCCGTAGGCAACCTCAGACTATTTCCGTGAATGCATTGATCGTCTTGTCTCATATCGTTCTTTTCATCTCCCTCGTTCTCATTTGACTGCCCGTTATATTATCTTCTGATAGCGTGAAATGATCGAATGATTGACTAAATGTAATACAGTTCACACCATTACTTAATAGAAACAATGGTAGATGGATGTTGGTTGACAATGTGTTATTAATGCAATTGAAGAGATGTAGTAGTTTTGTATTTTATACGACAACAACCGATGTGACGTGATAACTGCCAGGCCCATGAGCTGTAAAAGGCAAATAGATACCGTTCAGTGTTCCATACCATTTCTCAGGGCATCTCGTCTTCACACGATACACCAATGACACAATGCAAATTGACAAATATACAATTACGAGATATGACAATAGCATTTCATCACTGAAAAACTGACAATCTTTCGAGAACTGAGCAGACTACATCTACAAACGAACGGAAATACAAAGTTTCTCGATACAAAAAATAAATTTTACACTATCTATGTATTTTTAAAATTTAATCTTATTTATTCACTGCCATCGGCAACAAAAGATTGTCTTCAGTAAATTCGCTGGAGTTTCAACTCTTCCCAAAACAAACTAACGTTTCCCTTTACAAGATATTTCCACTTCTATATACGTCATTTACGATGAAATCACATGAAGGATAAGTGAGGTCTTTTAAATTTCAATTTAATTTCGTGTGGTACATGGGAAATGCCGTAAGCAATAACTCACTGACCCAGTATATAATATCAATTCGTTCACGCTCTTTGTACAGAAATGTAAATGGCATATACACTAAAAGAAGCACAACTTACTCTTTGCAGCAAATGTGAAAACATCATAATCCCTGCAACAGATACAACAATATTGAACAGTGACCGAGCGAGATGACACGATGGTTAGCACACTGGGCTCGCATACGGGAGGACGTCCGGCCATCCTGATTTAGGTTTTCCATGATTTTCCTAACTCGCTTCAGGCGATTGCCGGGATGGTTCCTTTGAAAGGGCAAGGACGACTTCGTTCCCCATCCTTCCCTAATCCGATGGGACCGATGACCTCGCTGTTTGGTCCTCTCCCCCAAATCATTGAACCAGCTTAACCGTGATACTGCTCGATATGCTTTGATAACGTAGAACAAGCAACGCTAAAGAGATGGAAAAGGCAACGAAAGGCTGTGGTGCTCTAGAAAATACTTCTCATTTAGATGAAATTTTCAATTGGTCTGGGGTTTGTGCCTGGCAAAGTGGCAGCCTCTTAAAAAAAAAAAAATGCCCGAGGCAGGATTCGAACCAGCGACCGTAGCGGTCGCACGGTTGCAGACTGTAGCGCCTAGAACCGCTCGGCCAACTCGGACGGCTTGGTACTTGTCAGAACTGCCTGAGTAGGTCAAAGGAAAGTAGTTATACAGATATAACAATGTGAGCGCCGAAGAGAAACATCTAAATATTCCCACAGGTGGTAAGTAAACAGGTTCTTAAAGCAGCTATGGTTAGCAATTAGTTAAGGTCAATACGAGAGTGTACACGCCTACTGTCCAACGTAAACATAACTCCTTGGTGACACAAATTAGGAAAGATGACCTTCGCTCCTTCGAAATTGCACGTATCGTGTGATGGCGACTGAGGAAGGGAGCAGAAACCACGATGCGGAACCCCAAAAAGGTCTACTGTCACCGGTGAGCAAGTCACCCGCTTTCTCATAGTTGCTCTGCCACCACACGCGCTAAGAAATCTTTTTCATCTCACTTATCTTTTCATTGACGTTTATTTACTGCAGATTGCTGTCATAGAACACTAAAAACGATTGTCTAACAGTACTTTCAATTTCGTACGGGACTACAGGTTTTTATTTTCTCAAAGCGTACCGTAGACTGCTTCAGTAAACAGAACTGTAGATGGGTTAGGCAGAACGTAAGACGACTGGGGGGATATTTCCCATTTCAAAGCACTGTGGTTCAAAATATAATTTTCGGTCGTCAGCTGCTTTTCATCTGTCAGAAAAATTGCTGAGTAAGAATAATTTGTTTTAGTATTCGATATTTCTCCACCGACGTCGTTGTAGGGCGACAACTGTCTCATTTTGGAGAGAAGAAGCAATTAATAGTGCCGCTGTCAGAGAACCTGTTGAGATACTGATCAAAACTGATTATATAGAACCTTTCAAATTGCGAATCCGCATGTCCAATTCAGTATGCGAATGCATTACTGTAATTAGTGAGACGCATCGCACGATGGTGGTACGAATGAACCAGGTGACTAAGGATAATGTAGGAGGAGAAAAAAAACCAGGAGAATTTCAGTCAAACCTCCAGATTCTCCATATCTAGCGCTTTAACTCTCGGAACAGAACTTACAAATAAAAATGAAGCACGTACGGAGTTGTCTGGGTGAAATGGTGTCGATTAGAGGGGGTATTGCTTTACACGTGTTGTAGTAGGTAGACTGTGACGAGTTATATGTTGGGCAGGGGAATATATAGTCCGCAATTCATTGTAATTTCTATTGGACATGAGGACACCAAGTGTGGCACATTCAGGTAAGCCGTAAATTCTGTTAAGTCATTGTCACTACTTGAGGCGTATCTGGGAGGAAAAAATATTTTCTATACTTGTCTTGGGACGTTTAGTGTTTGACATAATACCTAACTAGAATGAGATTTTCACTGTGCAGCGGAGTGTGCGCTGATATGAAACTTCCTGGCAGATTAAAACTTTGTGCCGGACGGAAACTCGAACTCGGGACCTTTGCCTTTCGCATGCAAGTGCTTGGGTAGCTCAGATGGTAGAGCAGTTGCCCGCGAAAGGCAAAGATTCTGAGTTCGAGCCTCGGTCCGGCACACAGTTTTAATCTGCTAGGAAGTTTCATAATACCTAACTGCCGACTACTCACCGCAGAGATTGAACTCGAACCGTTCACTTAAGGCGGCAGCAACCTTCACTATGCCCATATGCACTATCTGGTAGAACTGCAAGTTCCGGAGGAAGTGTTGTCTGTCGTCAGTGCTGTTCTGGTGCTGTATCTGCTCGTGGTGTTGTGTTGAGCGTCACACAACGAAACGCTAAGTCGAGTGTTTCAGCTCACTCCATCGATTCATTAAACTGCATTTAATTTATCAGAAAAATTATCAGTCTCATGGTAACACAAACATAATTTAATCTACTCTTAGGTTATTTCGTCCCATTATAATATACTTTTTTGTCTCCGTCCACTACTTCTCTTAGCAGCATATCGTCGTCGTCGTCGTCGTCATCGGCTGATACTCGTATCCGAGTTTTCATTTCTCTCCTGAGATTTCCTTTGTTACGGTTCAGGCGTGGAAGTGTCGTTGATGGCTTAGCAATCCAATCCTAGCGTGGAACAGGCGGCCACAGACATTACAGCTGATGGAAGGTGGAGGACGTGTCGGAGCCTGGAGGAGTTTACGTCTCCGGCGTTTTTCATCCTCCATTCTTCGACGTTCCAGCTCAAAGTTTTGAAGAGCATTTGAGGTAACTAAGCGCCAGCGACTTCGGTCTTCTGCTATTGTGGACCAGTTACTCGGATCGATGTTCAAGTTTTTCAGATTATTCTTGTACTGATCCTTATAACGTTTGAGAGGGGCACCTCGTGGCCTTTTACCTGTGCTCACTTCGCTGTACAGCATTTGGCGTGGAAGTCTGTCATTTTTCATCCGCTGGACATGTCCGACCCATCTGAGTTGATGCCCAATGATAAGAGCTTCTATGCTATACATTTTTGCTTTCTCAAGAACAGCCGTGTTGGATATGAAGTCATCCCATTTCAGGTTCATGATATATCTTAGCTTCTGTTGGTTGAAGCGTTCTAGTTTCTTCAGATCACAGCGGTATAACGTCCAGTTTTCGCAACCATATAGCAGGGTGGAAATGACTACAGCTTTGTACACCATCAGTCTGGTGTACAGTGTTAGGTCTTTATTCAGGAAGACACGCTTTGTAAGACGTCCAAATGCTACATGGGCAGCACGTAATCTATTCTCCACATCTTTTCCAGATGAGCAGTTAGATGACAGTATGCTCCCAGGTAGAGGAAATGGTCCACTTGTTCCAAGGGTGTATCATAAATGGATGTGCTAAAGTCAGGAACGGAGGAGCCAGGAGTTGGCTGCGCCATCACCTTTGTCTTTGGAATATTGATGGAGAGACCAAATCGTTCGTACGCCCTACTGAAGGAATCAACTGACAGCTGCAACTCTGCAGGTGAATGAGCTGGAGAAGCATTGTCATCAGCATACTGCAGCTCTGTCACACGAGTGGTACTGGAGAACCTTTTTGAATGGAGTCTGGACTGGTTGAATAATCCTCCATCAAACCTGTACATTAGTTCTATTTCTGCGTTGTTTACGGTTGTCTCGTAAAGCATAGCTGCCAGATACAATGCAAATAATGTTGGTGCAAGAACGCATCCTTGTTTAAGCCCACTTGTTATAGGGAATTCACCAGTCGTTTCATTCTGGCAGAGGACCTGTCCAGTCATATCATCGTGGAGAGCTTCAATCAGGTCAACAAAATGTTCAGGGCAGCCGAAGCGTTTTAAGACCATCCACATGGCTTCTCTGGGAACTGTATCAAAGGCCTTTTCTAGATCGTAGAAAACGAGTAGTAAAGGCTTTTGCTGTTCTCTGCACTTCTCCTGTAGTTGTCGTGCACAGAAAATCATGTCAATTGTCCCTCTTTAAGGTCGAAACCCGTATTGAGACTCAGGTAGTACAGTCTTTGAAAGTGTCTGGAGGTGATTTAAAAGGATTCTTTTTTCCTTTTAGCAGCATATATGTGTTTAAAAACTACATCATAGGCTAAGATGTCGCTTATTTTGTGCGTCACGGCTTCTTGTATAAAGATAACGAGTTTGCTTGCGGGTATAAAGATGATGTGTAAATACGCGGCAGGCAGATAATCCACTCAATTTTTAATTTTAACATACGGCTCGATATTTACGATTCCATTATGCTCACGCGGGCTGGTGATCAGTCATTCACCTCTTCAAAGAAGTCTAAGATAGTGTCCAGTGCGTTTGTTTCCGTAGCTTCGGTTTCCTGCACGTTCGCACCATCGATCACTTCGTCACCGGCCGGGGTGGCCTAGCGGTTCTAGGCGCTACAGTCTGGAACCGCGCGACCGCTACGGTCGCAGGTTCGAATCCTGCCTCGGGCATGGATGTGTGTGATGTCCTTAGGTTAGTTAGGTTTAAGCAGTTCTAAGTTCTAGGGGACTGATGACCACCGTAGTTAAGTCCAATAGTGCTCAGAGCCATCTCTTCGTCGTTCCGGGATTTACACCTTCTTACAGGGTGACAATTATTGAACTACTTGAAATAAAACCGCCATAACTTCCGAACGGTTTGCGTTAGGACGCTCAAACTGCACAGTTGTCATGGGGGGCATGATGGGAATTAGTATGCGCGTGTATGGCTTGGTTTAGCGACGAACCCCACTTTCGTTTGGATGGATTCGTGAATAAGCAAAATTGGCGCATTTGGGGGACTGGGAATCTGTATTTCGCGATCGAGAAGTCTCTTCACCCTCAACGGGTGACTGTGTGGTGTGCAATGTCCAGTCACGGAATAACCGGTGCGATATTCCTTGATGGCACAGTGACTACCGAACGGTATTTGAATGTTTTGGAAGATGATTTCAGCCCAAAATCTAAAGCGACTCTGATTTCGACAAGATGTGGTTCACATAAGACGGAGCAAGAGAGTGTTTTATGTATTGGAGGAGCACTTTGAAGACCGCACTGTGGCCCTGGGGTACCCAGAGTCATTCACACGGGCCTCGATTGGCCGCCATATTCTCCGGATCTGAGCACACGCGACTCCTTTTTGTGGGCCTATATTAAGCACAAGTTGCACAGCTTGTACAGCAATAACCCCAAAACCTTTGCTGAGCCAAAAACAAGCATTCAGGAGGTCATCGACACCGTCGATGTTCCGATACTTCAATGGGTCATGCAGAATTTCGTTATACGTCTGCGCCACATTATCGCCAATGATGCAGGCATATCGAACATGTCATAATCTAAATGAAAATATCTATAGTGACGTTTACATGTTGAATAAATTATGTGCACGCCGTCGTTTGTAACTAATTTACTTTTTCTTTCATATAGTTCAATATCTGTCAACTTATATGTCCGTGCGACTTCCCCTCTTCCGATTCAACGTTTTATGCGTCTTTCGTGATTTGTTTTTTAATTTTAGTAATTCTACAGAAATTTATTTACAGGTGGTCTGTTTCGGTCTTCGGTCCTCTACATTGTTTGTCACCTTCCTCTAAGTTTGTGGCCGCGTGTTATTATCGCTTTTGGTTTTGCAGCATTAGTCGAAATAGATTTTGCTTGTAGTAGAATTACGCGCTGCACTGCCAGTTGACATTTCGCTTAACTCTTTCTGTTGCAGACCAAGTTCCGTACCTACCCTCTTAGTAGTTATAGGTGAAGGGGATTGTTGTGGCTCGGGTGCAGTTATTCGTCTGTCCTATAAAGCAACATTAGTAAGCTGGTTAGGCTTTAGAGTCACAGTTCTCGCTGTAAAGTTATTCGTTTGTGTCGGAGTTATCTTTAACGTTTAGGTATGTTGCTTCTAATTTCGTAGTATTCTTGTCTGTGTGCTTGGTACACTTACCTATGTTAGACTGTTACCTGGCTTTCCACGTTCCGTGTCTGGGTGGACGTGCATATTTTTGTGAGGATTGTTTGCTTCTCGACATGGTAATTTCAGATGGCCGGTTGATCTACAGGGATTGAACGAATATGGAAACGCCGCGAGAAATGCGTGCTTGAATATAAACACAGATGTAAATCAAGTCTGTAGGTTGTATTGTAGTTGACCATGAATATGCACGCATGTAATGTCGTCAATATGTTGTAAGTGTCATTCGTGTTCAGAACAGCGTTCATTGTAGTTGTGAGTGTGTTATATCGGACTAAGTGAATTCTATCGTGGGAATATTGATGTTGTCCGTATGGTGGGTACTTCTGTAAGAAAGGCAGGCGAAATGGTTAGTGTTTCAAGAGACGCCTTATCGAAAATTTATACCACATACAGCGAAAGAGGTCTTGGGCGTCTTGTCACGGTCCGCGCGGCTTCCCCCGTCGGAGGTTCGAGTCCTCTCTCGGGCACGGTTGTGTGTGTGTTGTCCTTAGTTTAAGTTAGATTAAGTAGTGTGTAAGCCTAGGAACCGATGGCCTCAGCAGTTTAGTCCCATAAGACCTTATCACAAATTTCCAAATCTCAATATCGTTGAGCCTTTGTGGTCTACTTTGGAGAGGAGGGTACGTGATCACTATCCACCTCCATCGTGGTTAACTGAACTAGCAATTGTTTAGCAGGAGGAATGGTACAAGATTCCATAGAAAACGACACAGGACCTCGATTTATCCATTCCGAGACGACTAGAAGCTGTTCTTAATACCAGTGGTTTTACTTCACCGTTATGGGCATTGTAATGTGTTGTGTTTGTGGTCTTTCCACACTTTTGTCAAGCCTCTGCACAAGTGCTCGGCTTTCCTCCGTATATTACAAGCGCTTTAAATTCGTGAATTATTACGTATGATGGGAAATGTTCGTTCAAATCAGTAATGGCACTTTTAACTACGTTGTCAACGTTAAATATTGTTCCTGGTCTGTCTCTTGTAAGATATTCGCAACAAAGTCATATTGAAAGCTTATTACGTCATTGTTCTACCTTTTCGTGCAAACACTCATAAATTTCATTTACATTTGGACGTTCAAAACCATATTGTTCCCATGTTCCTTTCAGTGTACTCACAGTAGTTGTTCTCATATGCTGCTCACTCTAGTGGCGAATACAGTGCGAGGGCTCGTAAACATCTTCAACAGCAACGGAAGTTGCGGTTAGTCTGTACAGACAGTATGATCCATATGATCATGGCACTTTGCTGTATGCATCTCACTGTTGACACCCGCAAATAATGCGATAGGTATAACCTTCTGAAGAAGGACACTAAGTGCCCGAAATCGGTAAAGAAATTAAATTTCTTTTATGCAGCTCATTGCTTATTATTTAATTATATACGACTACAGTTGCTGAGAATGGATAAAATACTATATAAGTGATTTAGGAGACAGTCTGAGGAGTCCCTTAGACTGTCTGCAAATGAGGTAGTCTACCGTCTAGCAAAGTCGTTAGAAGATTAAAACAAATTTCGAAATGGTATTTAAAGGGTGGTCCAAGCATGTTTTGGTACGTCGCTTTGCCAAGCGCATCACAGTGATTTGTAGAGCATGGGTGCAGATGCAAATGAAGTGCTTTGACCATCCATTTAATACTGGAAAGTTTAACTTAATAACGCCGGGAAAGGTAAAAATCCCGAGTTCGAGTCTCGGTCCGGCACACAGTTTTAATCTGTCAGGAAGTTTAATATCAACGCACACTCCGCTGCAGTGTGAAAATTTGATTCTAATAACGATGTTGTTGTGCACGACACTGTACTGGTGTACTATTAATACTGTAAGTATCATTTGAGGATGGTTGCTGGTCAACTGAAACCGGTAATCATTAAGATGTAGTTACATTTTATTCCGATCAAGACCGTGAAAGGGTATAATAAGAGATTTTCTTTATGACGAGATGTTTTCGCAAAATTTCCGTCACTAATTTTCTCCTCCAAATGTGATAATATTCTGTTGACTCCTACCTACATAAGAAGAAATGAAATAAAATAAGAGAAATCAGAGTTCGCTTGGAAATATTTAGACGCTTACTTTTTAACCCCGTACTGGTCGAGAGAGAAACGGTCGAGAAACAGTCTGAAAGTGATTTTGTGAACGCTCTGTCAGACACTTAAGTGTGAACTGCGGTGTAATCATGTAGAAGTAGATGTGGATGTAGGTGACTGGATATGAATGAAATAAATAGTGTTTTGTATTAATATTTAATGAATTAATTATTATAGAAAATAAAGTTAGGATTGAGGTAACATTTAAAAAAAGAAGAAATTGCGAATTTGAGGAGCCGCAGCAAGGAAAAGTAAATAAAAATGTAGCTTACATCGCGCTATGAGAATTTTCTTACTCCACCGGACGGACCACTAGCATATTGCGGAAACGTATCGAAGACTCCAGAAAAATGAGGTAATACGTTTCCATCCCGGGGACGACCTACAGCCTCCTGTGTCCCACGAACGGAGAAAGCAAGATGGATTTCACATGATCAGTGCAGATGATGGCGAAACTTGGCATCTGGTGAACAGATACTGTGGACAGCTGCAAGCGGCAACGAGACGGAAAGAGCGCAACAGCGAGCGGTGGCCTTAGCCGGGAAGGCGGTGCACGCCCCCGCCTCCGCGCCGCCTTCCGAGGCGTCCTTCGACAGACGCGCTGCCTCTGCCGCCCCCGGAGACTGTGCCCCCTCAAAGAACGCCGCAGTGCCAACGCCGGAAATTAGCTGCGGCGCGCGGCACCGGCTGACGTTGTGCGGCTTCCGGTCTGCGCAACGCGCCGCTCGTCTCCATATAACGGCGCATAATTAACGCTCTCCGTAAAAATGTTTCAAACTACACTCAGCACCGAAATTGAACTCTGGCTCAAGCGTCTTTCTTCTTCCTTACGCTACGACAGATGAGGCAAAACTCTTGGGAGTAGTAGATGGACACTGAGAACGTTCTTCATAATATATTTATGGAACTGCTGTCGTAGAAACACTACTACACTGACGGAAAAAATCGCTACACCAAAAAATAATTAATGTAGAGTAATAAAATTTGGGGAATACATTTGCCTAGGTAACATATTTAAGTGATTAACATATTTAAGTGATTAACATATTTAAGTGATTAACATATTTAAGTGATTAACATATTTAAGTGATTAACATATTTAAGTGATTAACATTGGCCGGCAGCTGTGACCGAGCGGTTATAGGCGCTTCAGTTCGGAACAACGCTGCTGCTACGGTCACAGGTTCGAATCCTGCCTCGGGCATGGATGTGTGTGATGTCCTTAGGTTAGTTAGGTTTAAGTAGTTCTAAGTCTAGGGGATTGATGACCTCAGATGTTAAGTCTCATAGTGCTGAAAGCCATTTGAACCATTTGATTAACATTACAAGATCGCAGTTTAATATAAAAGCGAGATATGCCATTGCAAATTTGAGATTCTGATGCACAAATAAGCGGTGTAATCTCCAGAATGTTGAATTCAGGCATGCAAATGTGCATGAATTGTACAGGCGCTGGATCTCAGTTTCTAATATGGACTTCCGTGCCTTTTGCACTTAGTGGGTCAATGCAGGGATGGTTAATGCTCTTTGTGGATGACGCTGGCGTTGTCGTCCGATGATGTCTGATATGTGGTCGACTGGAGACAGGTCTGGTGATCGAGCACGCCGAGCCAACCTGTTGACACCCGATAGAGAGTGTAGGGTTACAACAGCGGTACGTGGGCGAGCGTTATACTGTTGGAAAACATACCCTGGAACGCTGTTCATGAGTGGCAGCACAACAGGTCGAATCACCAGACTGACATAGTTTTGATGTCAGGGTGCGTGACTTAATCACGAGAGTGCTCCTGCTGTCATAGGAAATTGCAGACCAGATCGCAACCTCAGGCTTAGATCCAGTGCGTCCAGCACGTAGACAGGCTGGGTGCAGGCTCTCAAATGCCTCTTTCTGATCAAAACACTGCCATCACTGGCACCAAAGCAGAACCAGCTTTCATCAGAGAAGACAACGGACTTCCATTTTGCCCTCCAAACAGCTCTCGCTTGACACTACTGAAGTTGCAAATGGCGGTGGTTTGGGGTCAGTGGAATGCACGCTACTGGTGGTCTGGCTCGGAGCTGTCCTTGACATAACCGATTTTTAACAGTTCGTTGTGTCACTTTGGTGCCAACAGCTGCTGATGACAAAAAAAACGACAAAAAACAAGGAAGTGGCGCTACTAGCACGACTCTTATGCGACTGGAGTGAAATTTGAATAGACACCATCTTTCAGATATAGAAACAAGCCTACCAACTTTCGTTTATGTCGTATAACTCATTCTCGGTGTTGTGATTTTTCCAGAAGTATATCTACCTTTTTCCACACTTGAGCACACAGCGTAGTGATTACTATATTTAGATTAGTGATAGAAATCATTGTTCAAAATGGTTTAAAAGTATACTGTACGGTTGATTTTACATTGTTTGATACTTTGTTTAAATCTTTTGAAGTCAACCGTTTTAGGGCGTTCCCCATCATTGAAAACATCCTCATGAAACGTAAGCTATCCCATCACAAATCAGATTGTATTTCCCTATAAAAATACATGTCTCGAAGATACCAGCCGATGACTAACGCTTTTCTTTCCCACTTTGAATTCATCCTTTGTGCTAATCTCTTCATCTCAGAATAGTGCCTGTCTCTATATCCTCAGTTATTTTTTGGATTTATTCCAGTCTCTGTCTTCTCAACAATTTTTACCTTCTAAAGCTCTCTCTAAGGGTATGGAATCTATTCCCTAATACCTTAACAAGTTGTCAGTATTTTCCATACATTCGCTGATTTGAAAGAATAATTTCTTCGATCCTCATCTTATCAGTTCACCTACTTTTCGACATTCTTCCGTAGCACCACATTTCAAACGCTTCGATTCTCTCCTTTTCCGGTTTTTCCACTGGCCATGATTCGCTTCCATGGAATGCTGAGCTCCAAATTTACACTCTCACCAATTTCTTCCTCGCACTAAGGGCTATCATTTATGCTAATAGATTTCATTTGGCAGGAATGCCTCTGTAACTGTGATACTCTGCTTTTTATCTGTTACTTGATTCGTCCGTAATGTGCTGTTATGCGTCCAAGGTACGAAAATTCTTTCACTTCGTCTACTTCGTGGTCACCAATTTTGATGTTAAGCTCATGGCCTTCCTCATTTCTGCTACTCTTCAGTACTTTCGTCTTTCTTCAGTTTACTCTCAGTTCATTGCGTGTCAGCGGCAGTGCGCCCGCCGCTGCTTCTGTGTCAAACGATGTCCCGCGTTACCGTCTCGAAGCTGGACGTTCAGGAGTCAATTGCTGTCACCGAGAAGACGGCAGACTACGTCACGCCCCAGTGCGGCAGGGCGAAGGATTCCTATGTGTGAACATCGGCAGATTCAGAGGTGGCTGGGCGCCGCCATAGTAGACCTCCGAAGACGACAGAGTGCTGAGTTGTCCAAGCGCACAGCCAGTCACGCGGCGGTTCAACGTTCAAAGCCCAGATAAGGCTGTGGCGACCGCCTTTGCGAGGTGGCTTTGACTGGCACAGACTGCACGTCACAATAGTGGTACGATAACAGGCTATATTACGGGGGAGGGGGAGGGGGGGTGGTACATACAGCTGTTCGAGACTGACCATGCGGAAGGAATCGCTACGAAACGAAGTGTGATTAATGGTTCAAATGGCTCTAAACACTATGGGACTTAACATCTGAAGTCATCGATCCCCTAGACTTAGAACTACTTAAACCTAACTAACCTAAGGACATCACACACATCCATGCCCGAGGCACTATTCTAACCTGTAACCCTAGCAGCAGCACAGTTCCGGACTGAAGCGCCTAGAACCGCTCGGTCACAGCGGCCGGCGAAGTGTGATTTATGGTCAGCCTTACTACAGGTGGCTTCCACATACAGATTTTGTTGCTGCGTAAAGAAAAAGATCCATCAAGAATGGTCACATGCGGGGAGACCCCACAACAATCCAAAGGAAGATACTGTGCCGCAATATAGCCGAGTATTCTGTGAAGAACTTATTTCTCTCATACCAAGCTATCCAGACGTCGTACCACTACTATAACGCGCATTCGACTGGGTCATGGCTGTTACGCTTCACATCTTTATAGGATGAAAGTTCAGCCATCTCCGTACTGTGACGTCCACCCAACTGAGATTGAGACCTCAATCATGAGACACTAGGGCAGGGCTTAACAACTGGCCGGTTTTGAGCGCGAGTACTCGCGTCTGCTCAGGCACGTGCTCGCGAGCAGGTGCAAGGTCGCGGAGTAGGGAGGGAGGGGAAATGCGCGCGCACGTTTGAATGTGATCTCGCGTTCTTAGCAGATTTAACTAGCCATCTGAATGCTTTGAACATTTTACTACAAGGTAAATATCTGCTAATTACTCATTTCATAGATTGAATACGAGCTTTTAAAATGAAATTGACACTTTGGGTGAGTCAGCTGGAAATAGGAAACCTAGCTCATTTTCCTAAATTATCATCCATGCAAGATGTTCACAAAGACTATGAACGTTATTCACATAGTTTAGTAGATCAGCGCTTTCAAGATCTGACAGCACTAGACAGTGATTTTGATCTGTTCTCTCCATATTCAGCGAATATTTAAGAGATTCGTCCTGAGCTGCAGCAAGATATTATTGACCTGCAGTGTGACAGAGAATACAGAGAAATTTCAGAACAAGAAAAACATTTTGGAATTCTACAGACACTTCCCTCAGGATAGATTTCCTCGTTTGCACAAACTGGCGGCTACAATAATATCAATGTTCGGTTCCACGTATGTTTGTGAACAACTGTTCTCTGCAATGAAATGTAACTAGACGCGCCTGAGAAGCGCATTATCTGATCGAAATTTAAACTGCACGCTGCGCCTAAAATGCACAAGAACAATTACTCCGAACATAGACGCAATTGCAAAGGGCAAAAAGTACAAGATAACCGAGAGTCCCACACTTCAGTGACACCTTTTATTGTGTAACAGTTCACAAATTAATGCGAATGTAGAGGCATACACTAAGCTAATAAAATTATGTGACATGTGTACATTCTCCTTTATTTGTTTCATTTGTCGCAGTAATAATTCGTGAGTGATATCCCTGCAGGTGGCCGCGGATTTACATTGACTGGTGGCGGCTGTTGTGTGCCCCACGTGACTTTCCCCACTCTCCGCTCTGGTGCGGTAATGGGGGTAGCGTGCTCGCGCTGCTCCGTGCTCGCGCCTTGCTGCTCACAGCTTGCTCCGCGAGCACGTATGTTGTGAAGCCCTGCATTAGGGTATTCACGTTATGGCGGACAACGCCGCAACTTTCTAAGACTGTCATGGACCTGCTTCGACAGCAGAACACAACGGACTATGTCAGAAATGTTCGCTTTTTGCGAGAAGCAGATCTCGAGCTATAAATCAGACACAAAGGATCCAGCGTGAGGTGATGTGATATGTGGACTGTGTTTAGTGTGTGAATGTACAAACTGTACCATGAGGTTTACCTGAAATTAATGCAATTTCTAATGCCTATGCTACATAAACTGAAGCGCCAAAGAAACTGATATAGGCAGGCGTATTCAAATACAGAGCTATGTAAACACGCAGAATACGGCACTGCGGTCGGCAAGGCCTATATAAGACAGCAAGTGTCTGGCGCAGTTGTTAGATCGCTTACAGATGCTACAAGGACAGGTTATTAAGATTTAAGTAAGTTTGAATGTGGTGTCATAGTCGGCGCACGAGCGATGGGACACAGCATCTCCGACGTAGTGATGAAGTGGAGAGTGTACAATGAATATCAGGAATCCGATAAAACATCAAATCTCCGACACTGCTGCGGCCGGAAAAAGATTCTGCGAGAACGGGATCAACGACGACTGAAGAGAATCGTTCAACGTGACAGAAGTGCAGCCCTCCCGCAAATTGCTGCAGATTTCAGTGGTGAGCCTTCAAGAACTGTCAGCGTGCGAGCGATTCAACGAAGCATCATCGATATGGGCTTTCGGAACCGAAGGCCGTGTACCCTTGATGACGGCACGACACCAAGATTTACTCCCCGTTGGGCCCGTCAACATCGACATTGACATTCGGCTGTTGATGACTGGAAACGTGTTGTCTGGTCGGACGAGTGTCGATTCAAATTGTATCGAGTAGATGGACGTGTACGGGTATGGAGACAACTTCATGAATCCATGGGGACCGTTCGAGCTGGCGGAGGCTCTGTAATAGTGTAGGGTGTGTCCAGTTGGAGTGATATGGGACGCCTAATACGGTCTAGATACGACTCTGGCAAGTATCGTACGTAAGCATCCTGTCCGATCACCTGCATCCGTTCATGTCCATTGCGCATTCAGACGGACTTGGGCAATTCCAGTAGGACAACGCGACACCCCATACGTCCAGTATTGCTACAGAGTTGGTCCAGGAACACTCTGAGTTTTAACACTTCTGCTGGCCACCAAACTCTCCATAGATGAACATTATTGAGCGTGTCTGGGATGCCTTCAGTAGAGGTCTTTAAGCCCTCGTACTCTTACGGATTTGTGGACAGCCCTGCAGGATTCATGGTGTCAATTCCCTCCATCACTACTCCAGACATTAGTCGAGTCCATGCAACCTCGTTTTGCGGCACTTCTGCGTGCTCGCGGGATCCCTACACGCTGTTAGGCAGGTGTAGCAGTTTCTTTGGCTCTTCAGTGTATATGATACAGTATATCAAATCTGTAGTTACTTCTCTGGCTACATCGTTAATGCCAGTGAATTAAAAAAATGTCGTCACGTGCCTGTGTCACACGGAAACTTCTCGAACACGGGACAGTATCTGAGTCATGGCTGTCCTCATGGGGAAGAATGCGGCGCGGAAGCAGGCACACGGCGGAGTGGTTGCTGCGTCGGTAGGTCGCTGACTGCAGCTGCTGGAAGCGGCTGTTAATGTCCTTGTTACGACACCGGTCCGTGGCTGTGGCCCGTGGCGATACAGCGTGTGCTCATTAGATTGCTCATTCCATCCAACAGATCCTGTAGTTCTCCTTCACATTCACTGAGGATAGCAATGTCATCAGTGAATCTTATCATTGATGTCCTCTCACTCTGAATTTCAATGTCACTCTTGAACCTTTCATGTATTTTCGTCATTCTTTCTTGGGTCTGTTAACTGAAAAGTAGGGGCGAAATACACATGCATGACACATATCTTCCATTCTCATTGTTCCCTCTTGGTTCTGATTCATCTATGCGTATACTACTGTATAAAGACAGGATGTTTATAATGTTGTTACCAAAAATCACGAGAACTTCTAGAACGATTTACTTCACATTTTTACATGATACTCTAATAAACATTCATAAGTTGTATAATGGACAGGTTTTCCGTTTCCCACTTTGACAAGGCCATTGCTAGGACGGTGTTGAGTCCTTGAAGAGGAAGTCTTCGGCCGCTGTTACTGATAAATTTTATTCAAAACTGTGCTGTACTATGAAAACGTGCGGTTTCTTTTTCTTTCTTGCAATCAGTTTTAGCCACAACAGCAGTGCATTTAAACGCTTAAACGAAGTGTTCCTTCAATATTTATTCTTTCTCCTTTTATATACAATTTTAAACAAAAATGTATGCACAACAATAAGCTCATTTGTCCTCTTCCCCGCAGTTCTATTTTAACAAAAAAAAGAAAAAAAAAACAGGAAAGTTGTATTTGTGGCTTATTGGCATATGATTCGAATACTGCTTCGGACTATGAATCGTCCAAAACTTTGTAATCCAACCCGTTCGCAGATTAAAACTGTGTGAAATACTGCCTCTGGAGCTACTATTGTCACAGACCAGCAGCTGGAGAATTACCTCTCATACTGTGTATCCACTCATTTAAGGGACTTCAATTCCCTATCTTCTAAGTTTCGTTTTGAGTAACAATTAACAAATTTCAGGGGCAGAGAGAGAACGAAACAGGGGATGGACAGGGGGGTGAGGGGGAGCGGGGAGGGGGGGGAGAAAATGCACATAAAAAAAGCGAAGGGGAAGATGGTCAGAGAGAGGGGTGATAAGGAGATGGAGAGAGACAGGGGGTGGAGGAAACAGCGAGAGAAGAGGGAGCTGAGGGGCTGAGAGAAGAGGAATCAGAGGATCAGGACGTATATCCACTTACCACACATATTTAGCAATTGAAAGGCATTGCTGGGTTCGTCAATATTGTGTATTAGTCGTATTTTCCTAGAGCTTACTCTTATTTCTCTCAGAATTCTGAACATTTTGCGCTATTTTAATTGCCGAAAACTTTTTCTAGACCGACAAACCTTATGGATGTGTCTTGACTTTCTATAAGTCTTGCAGGCCTTTGTGGCCGTGCGTTTCTAGGCGCTTCAGTCTGGAACCGCGTGACCGCTACGGTCGCAGGTTCGAATCCTGCCTCGGGCATGGATGTGTGTGATGTCCTTAGTTTAGTTAGGTTTAATCAGTTCTAAGTTCTAGGCGACTGATGACCTCAGAAGTTAAGTCGCATAGTGCTCAGAGCCATTTGAACCATTTTTTATAAGTCTTGCTCCCATTATCGATTACGACGTCGCAGCTACCTTTATGGTGTGTTTAGCTTTTCAACTGATCGTCCCCTAAGAGATCTCTTGTTTCCTTCTCCATTCTTCTGCATGTTATTCTTGTTAGCATCTTGGATGCATGAGCTGTTAATCTGGTTTACCTCATTTTTCTGACTTATCTGCCCTTGCTCTCTTTCACATCGTGGAATGGCGTCTTTTCGTTACATTTTCTCATTGTCGATTACCCCTTTTCAGTCACCTCCAGGAGATCCGAATGAGCGCTAATCCGGAATCTTTTACCGCTGGACAGATCACCATGTCACTTTTTCGGTTACCTCCTGCTCCTCCACCCACTTTGACAAGGCCATTCATTGCCAGAACGGTGTTGAGTCCTTGAAGAGGAAGTCTTCGGCCACAGTTACTGATTAATTGTATTCAAAACTCGCTTTTAACCTGCCGCTTCACTCGCTTATGTGTATGTCACATATGTTATACACAACTCCTCCCCCCTCTCCCTCCACCTCCCCTTCTCCCCCTCATAATCCATCTCCTCCCTCCATTCTCTCTCTGATCAGCTGCGCCGATCCGCGTGTGTACTCACTGGAACACTTACCAATACTACCCACACAACAAGTCAGTCATGCAAAGCAGCCCGGATGTGAGACGCACTTAACTCTTTCAGCCTCACTCCTATGGAAGCTACATGTTTCTTACCCCCACAGTACTTCTTCTACACAATAAGTAACATCTTCACCAGCTTTTGTTGAATCGATACTGTGATTTAGGAAGAGATGTGGAACACACACACACACACACACACACACACACACACACACACACACACACACACACACACACACATTTATAAATATATAAAAAAATCAGTGGCAGAGATCGTACCTAGAAACGTGGAACTATGGAGTTTGACAGTCTGAACTGATAGATGAGGCGTTGGGCAGTACCGTGATCAGATTGTGAGCTCACAGCATGGGATTAATGTGCTACAAGGCAAGGAAACTGTTTGGTGCTGGTCACGGAAGGCCCGTGAGCACGAAGAAAGCCGCCTGTCTCTAAGAAAGTCACAGTATTACAGCGCTGCCTTTGAAAATCGCTGCAAGCTACAAGACTTTGTAAGAATGAACGTTTTTGGAAAATACTCTGGCAGCACAATTATTGTACGCTCCATTTATGTGTCTTGATGCGACATTTATTATTATTTTCTACTTGGCCACATTCAAAATATGTGTTCTGATCATTAAAAGGAATCCATAACTGGATATTCGGTTAAATGAGGCATAATCTGCACCACATTGCCCACATCAGCCAACGTGAAGAGCTAGTTCTGCCACAGGGTCCTATTAATACCCTATATGAGCGTATAGCCACAATTCTTGTTATAAGCGTTTTTGGAAGATGGGTATTAACAGGCATCAAGTAAGGTATAAAATATATTTTTGACCATCAGCTGCTTTTTTATTTAAAAACCAAATATCGACCGGTTTCAGTCACAGACCATCTTCACGGATTAGGGTAAAACAGTTGAAGCCACATCATCACATCTGTCAGTTCTTAAATAATGCCAACGTCTCGTATGTAGAGCATGTCATTGTAGTTAGTATGTTTGCCTTTAAAAGTCCTCTGTGGGATACTAGAATTTATGACATAATCTACATATGAGATGTGGCCATTATTTAAGTAATGACAAATGTGATGTTGTGGCTTAAACTGTTTTAACCCGAATCCGTGAAGGTGGTCTGTGACTGAAACCCGTCGATATTTGGGTTTTAAATAAAAAAGCAGCTGATGGTCAAACACGCATTTTATAAACAATTCTGTGGGATTAGCCAAGCGGTCTAAGACGCTGCAGTCATGGACTGTGCGGCTGATCCCGGCGGAGATTCGAGTCCTCCCTCGGGAATGGGTGTGTGTGTTTGTCCTTAGGATGTTTTAGGTTAAGCAGTGTGTAAACTTAGGGACTGATGACCTTAGCAGTTAAGTGCCATAAGATTTCACACACATTTGAACATACACAATTCTTGTTATCGTGGTCGCTGTCTCAGAAGGACAACTAACTAAAATATCGAAGGTACACTGTGTGCAAACTTGAGGAAGGAGGTAAATTGCGAATGGTGTGTCACTGCCAAATAACGTAGCTTGATGGAACTTGTGGACTGCTGCAGTACGGTACAGTAGCTAACTGAAAGAATGAAACGAACAGAAGTGAAACTTTCGTTCAAAGGCAATAATTAAACTGGAAACAGCGCGATTTATGATGGTCCCCTGGCACAACAAAAGGCGTGACATAGTTCCCAGGAAGGCGTGTGAACACCACGCACGAGATAGTATGCTCTGCAATGTACTGGCGTGCTGGCCACGTGCTGGTAAGGAGTTTTTGAGGTATGGCGTTCCATTTCTCCAGCAGCGGAGGTGACAACTGCTGGATGGTCGTTGGTGTTTATGGACGTGCTGAAGTACGTCTCCCCAACGCACCCCACACGTGTTCGATGGGACTGAAGTCGGGGGGATGGGCAGCCCAGTTCATTCGCTGGATATCCTGTCATTGCAAGAGTTGCTCCAACTGAGCTGTTCTGAACGTTTTTGTGGTGCAGGTGTTACGGTGTGGGGGAGTATAATGTTGCTTGGGCGTCACCTCCAAATCTCTGAACACTGTACACTCACCGGTCGACGTTATTGTCACACCGTACTGCTTCCTCATCTGCGTCTTCTCATGGGGTGCAGTAGACCCTGAAGGTAATGCATGGCAGTATCGAACAAAGTATGTGTTGGAGCTCCTGGGAGGAGACGATATTCGGCGAATGGACTGGCCTGCCTCTTCCCCCCACTTAAATCCCATCGAGCAAGTGTCGGATGCGTTGGGGAGACGTATTACAGCACGTTCACATGTACCAAGCACCATCAAGAAGTTGTCGGCTGCGCAGGTGGGAAATCAGGAAACATCTACCACAGAAACTTGCGGGCTTTCAAAAATAATGATTAGGTGGTATGGTGGCCCTCAACTACGTACCACCTGACTCAGAGTTGAATTATTTAAGGTTTTTGCTGGTTTCGTTGTCTATGGTCTGGGATCCGTAGTTGCCGCATTACAAGCCAAATACTGCTGTGTCTACAGTATACAATATGAATACACACATGAGCCGAATCGTTGAAGGTTCCTATTACTCGGCAATTACGAATTATGAATGTAACATATAAATTTATAAATGAACGAATGAAATTAAATAAATTCTGCGGGTACTATTTTAACGACTTTAAATGATGAGTACGATAACAGAAGTACCTTTTAGAATGCCCTTTGTTACTGCAAAACACTTACAGGTGTCGATGGTCCAGCAGTTGAATAAAACATATGTTGAATAACAGGGAAACAATAGATTCCTACTTCACGTAATTTAGTTATGAACAACAACATTGCTCGCGAGACATTCACTTCCAAACGCGTACTATGTCTTCACTGCAGAAGCCACGGAAATCTCATAAGTGCACAAGTTGGCACTACAAAATATTTCTATCTCCTGCGACCACACGCAAACTGCTCCACTCTCTTAGTCTTTCCCGTGACCGTGCGTCCGTTGCGCCGTACTGTCCAGGACCCTCCAGTGTCCCCTCCTGTCCTGCCCAGAGCTCACCCGTGTCATCTGTGGCTGTCCCTCGCGCCTCACTGTTTAGAGCTGCCCCTCCATTCACTTCGGTAGTCGCCTCCCTTAGTAATGAGCGCTGTGATTGGAGATGGCGATCCCGTCATGTCTCCAAGCCAACACACACTCACAAACACTTTGAAACACATTAGAAATACTGGATTTACATTTAAATAACTTGAAATTAAATAAATATTCCTATGGCTGGACCATAAACAATTTCTAACACACATTATTAAAGACACACACAAATTATATAAACATATATCAAACGATTAGAACAGCCGTAAGCCAGTAGCCTAATGTCTCTGTGCTTCCTAAAACACAGTAAACAATTGACTAATTTCTTCATGAATAGTATATATCGGATATAAACAGACATAGATAAATAAATATATTTATAAGCATGCTGATACCGTTTTTTCGTGTAACTGTGGAGTACTTATGGCCTGACGCGATCGATAATAATTGGCCACTTTGATCTCCAATAACTCATGTACTATTCAAGTTACATGCCTGTAATCTATACCAATTTAGGTTTACACTAACAGCTTTCTAAAGACACGTCGACAGACAAAATCGGATGAACCGTTTAGATTTTGGAAATTCGTTGCTGGGTGTTACTTGCATAATTTACCGCCAGATACTAAACTTTAAACTATTAAAGATATTGAAAATCTGATTACACCATCAGTATCGTCTTGCAAATAATGGCAATGTACATGTTTTTTTTTAAGGTATCGTGATTCATCTGGCTACTATTAATTTCTATACTTACTGTGAAATGTCTGCCATTAACGTTTCACAAGGTCCGCCATCTTTGGCACTCCCTGCATGTCCCCTTCACGACACAGCGTCACCATGGAATTCCCAGCCACGCAGCCGATGGACCACGTGGTCCGGCCGTTGTGCGGCACCACGCAGTTGCTGCTAACGAGCCGCGGCTTGCCGAGCGGCCCCAGCGGTGGCCGCCAGCTCTGAACTTAGAATATTTTCAGGGCGCCACAACTCGCCCGTTACCTCACAAACTCCTTACCAAATTTGTAGCCAACATGGGACCACGTTGCATATTATGTATTGCCGTCCGTGATGGTCACACACCCTATTAAGAACCATGTCCTACAGTTTGTGAAGTTCAGTGGACAGCCAGGAATTGTGGTTACTTCAGTGTAGTGGAATAAAAGTGTCATTTCTATTCGTCTCAAAGCGCATTTCTTTCGGTTACCTTCTGTATTATACTGTAGCAGTTCTTTCTATGTGTGGTTCAAAATTCATCGAGCTGTGCAGTTTGGCAGTGTCACATCATACGAAAATTACCTTCGCTCTTTAAGTTTTGCACGCAAGCGTAAATGATAGCCCCCCCCCCTCCTCCTCCCCCCTGCCCCCACCGAATTTGTGAAACTGTGGTAAGTGATTTGAACTGGCTTGGGTAGCCGGGCGGTTCTAGGCGCTACAGTCTGGAACCGCGCGAGCGCTACGGTCGCAGGTACGAATCCTGCCTCGGGCATGGATGTGTGTGATATCCTTAGGTTAGTTACGTTTAAGTAGTTCTAAGTTCTAGGGGACTGATTACTTCAGAAGTTAAGTCCCACAGCGCTCAGAGCTATTTGAACCATTTTGTAAGTGATTTGACTTCAGTATAAACGGTAATACTTTTATCAACTAGGAAGAAACTAAGAGAATAGCGACAGACATTTAACGAATGGCGCAAGTATGTAAACGGTTGGGAGGTACGTACCAAAGTTGGCATTAAGGTCCATGGATATGTTGAGTGTACAGGGAAACAGTTATTCCACAACTACACTCCTGGAAATAGAAACAAGAACACCGTGAATCCATTGTCCCAGGAAGGGGAAACTTTATTGACACATTCCTGGGGTCAGATACATCACATGATCACACTGACAGAACCACAGGCACATAGACACAGGCAACAGAGCATGCACAATGTCGGCACTAGTACAGTGTATATCCACCTTTCGCAGCAATGCAGGCTGCTATTCTCCCATGGAGACGATCGTAGAGATGCTGGATGTAGTCCTGTGGAACGGCTTGCCATGCCATTTCCACCTGGCGCCTCAGTTGGACAAGCGTTCGTGCTGGACGTGCAGACCGCGTGAGACGACGCTTCATTCAGTCCCAAACATGCTCAATGGGGGACAGATCCGGAGATCTTGCTGGCCAGGGTAGTTGACTTACACCTTCTAGAGCACGTTGGGTGGCACGGGATACATGCGGACGTGCATTGTCCTGTTGGAAGAGCAAGTTCCCTTGCCGGTCTAGGAATGGTAGAACGATGGGTTCGATGACGGTTTGGATGTACCGTGCACTATTCAGTGTCCCCTCGACGATCACCAGTGGTGTACGGCCAGTGTAGGAGATCGCTCCCCACACCATGATGCTGGGTGTTGGCCCTGTGTGCCTCGGTCGTATGCAGTCCTGATTGTGGCGCTCACCTGCACGGCGCCAAACACGCATACGACCATCATTGGCACCAAGGCAGAAGCGACTCTCATCGCTGAAGACGACACGTCTCCATTCGTCCCTCCATTCACGCCTGTCGCGACACCACTGGAGGCGGGCTGCACGATGTTGGGGCGTGAGCGGAAGACGGCCTAACGGTGTGCGGGACCGTAGCCCAGCTTCATGGAGACGGTTGCGAATGGTCCTCGCCGATACCCCAGGAGCAACATTGTCCCTAATTTGCTGGGAAGTGGTGGTGCGGTCCCCTACGGCACTGCGTAGGATCCTACGGTCTTGGCGTGCATCCGTGCGTCGCTGCGGTCCGGTCCCAGGTCGACGGGCACGTGCACCTTCCGCCGACCACTGGCGACAACATCGATGTACTGTGGAGACCTCACGCCCCACGTGTTGAGCAATTCGGCGGTACGTCCACCCGGCCTCCCGCATGCCCACTATACGCCCTCGCTCAAAGTCCGTCAACTGCACATACGGTTCACGTCCACGCTGTCGCGGCATGCTACCAGTGTTAAAGACTGCGATGGAGCTCCGTACGCCACGGCAAACTGGCTGACACTGACGGCGGCGGTGCACAAATGCTGCGCAGCTAGCGCCATTCGACGGCCAACACCGCGGTTCCTGGTGTGTCCGCTGTGCCGTGCGTGTGATCATTGCTTGTACAGCCCTCTCGCAGTGTCCGGAGCAAGTATGGTGGGTCTGACACACCGGTGTCAATGTGTTCTTTTTTCCATTTCCAAGAGTGTAGTTGGTTTACGCTCCAAGATTAGTTAATTCAATGTGGAATTTCCACAAATATCTGTAGACCATTTACGGAAATTTATTTTCTAGAAACTGAATGACGAAGCACCGTCTGGAAATTACAGCCGAATGGTAACAAATTATTTAAAAAGGAAAACAGGATGGTGTTTTCACATACATTTATGACTGATGCCGGAGGAGTGTAGTATTTTTGCCGAAAATGAGTTCAGGGAAATATGTTATCACAAAAATAATATGATGAAACATGGATTGTGGGGAGGGGAAATTTTCCTTGCTGTTACAGCATTCAATTTCATTGAAGTCTAAGGAGCTGAAACTAATGCAGTCTACTCGGGAGACTGTGGAAATGCTTTTGATATCAACAAAAAATGTTCTTGCTGAATATCAAGTTGTGATGTACATAACTGTCATTTGAGACAGTCTCAAAAACTTTCTAAAATAAAATTGTATAGAATATCGATATTAAGAAATTCCATCTAGGACCGTTTTGCTTCAAGGCTATGTAAGTACAGACACTTCTGCCAGCGCTAACTAGGCGATCAAACTTCGGCTACTGTCCTCAAATATTGTGGTAAACAAGAATTCTGATGTTGTGCTGGAGTATCCCTTCCACATGAAGCAAACATGCGCGCATCTAAACCTAGCCATTTCTGACGACAAGAAAAGCTTGCCTGTTGCTCGGTGGTGTTTACCATAGGCCTCTCATAAGAACTGCCAGTAAATCGTCCTCTCGTTCAGTCTAGGTAGCTGTGCTGTCAGTGCGGTGGAATGATAACAGAAGGGACTCAGTTTCGATTCCCGGTCGGTTGTGTTTTCCTCACGTTCGTATCGTCATAACAGATATTCCACTACTGAGATTACTGTAAGGGCAGGTCCCGAAAGCCAGTTAATAAAAAATAAAATAATATCTTGCTGTTCAGACCAAAAGGCACATAAGAAATGCGGTGAATGGAGACGTCAGGTCTCGGGTCTTCCTAACATTTGCAGGTCTGTCCACCCCTATGACCGCCAGCCGCCTGGAGAAATACCACGTGTAGACCACATTCCACCGTGTACAGTAAATTAAGGACGTCATTGGTCCTGTCTAATATCAAGTGGGGCAGCGGACACATGGCGTTTACAGTATTGGGTGAGAATGTGGCCTCCAGCAAGTCGCTCAGGCGTAACACTCGATTTTCAGTGTGATGTCATCGCGAGAAAATCGTTCGCCTTTGCCAGGCAGACAAGGATTTACCGATGAAAGAGGCGATGGAAGTAGGTTTATACTGCGGTCTAATCAACGAAGGTAATTTTTCCCATCCAAAATCCGAGCGGAGTGCTCCATTAGGGCAATGCATATGTTGGACGGCAGACTGTTGCTAATGTCAAAAAAATGATTCAAATGGCTGTGACCACTATGGGACTGAACTGCTAAGGTCATCAGTCCCCTAGAACTTATAACTACTTAAACCTAACTAACCTAAGGACATCACACACATCCATGCCCGAGGCAGGATTCGAACCTGCGACCGTAGCGGTCGCGCGGTTCCAGACTGTAGCACCTAGAACCGCTCGGCCACCCCTGCTGATGTGATCGCGGATAAAAATTATTAATGAGAAATCAAAATTTGCAGCATCAGCCCGTATTATCAATATTCTAGACAAAAATATTGCAGCTGTATAGCATTAGTTTCTTCTGAATATGCAGTGGACACTTGTGGTATTTCGAAACATGTCTGGCTCGTGCATTGCGCGCCATTATAGTATATTCGGAAGAAACGTATTCCACTATTAATCCTTTTGCTGGAAAAATTTCAAACTCTTATTGGCCTTAATGTTGTAATAAATACCGCCACTAAGAAAACTACATAAAAACAGTGTTTCAAAAAATCCGGCCAATACTTCGCTCAGGAAATTGGTGTTCTCGAGCAGGAACTTTCTCATTGTCATTAAAATGATTACTAGTGTACTCCATGCCGATACACTCCCAATGGTTTAACTGTCATAACGTCACAGCACACAGTTTAAAACGTATCCCCCTTCGAAACCACGGAGAATATAAAGTTGGAACGCGTTGTATTCTTGTGTGCAGCTGTCTAGGCTTTGACCAGATAAAGTCAGAGACCTCGTTGACTCTAAGCTAAAGCAGATTTTTGTAACTAGCGTATCGAAGACAGTGTTAGAAGTATGGCAAGCAAGTTAATTCAAGGAAATGGCGACATACACGATTTACTCGAATACAACGTCAGCGAAGAGTATTCGTGGACTAAAGCTAACCCTTAGTGTTGCGATCACGAGAGATTGAAGCTTAATGAATCGCCTAACCGATGTGATAGAACCGATGTCAGAACCCGGAATTTCACATGTGTCTGCCAGGAGTTCGTGTAATTTTAACGTTCCGTTATTCACATTGAGTAAGACTCAGTGTAACGTCGTTTATCCTGCCGCCATTAATCTGGACTTCCGGTTCATCCGCTCAATTGAAGTACGGAAAAATTACAGTATTTGGCAATCACTAAATTTAAATTCAGCCATCCACCAGTTGGCGACTTCAAACTTCTCTGCATCAGAGGTGTGCCAACACGGAATTAAAATCCTATTATACACGAAACCTGCTAGATTTAGTGTGTTAAAAACTTCTATACTGTAATGAAAACCTTCGTCTTTAATTACCGCACACTGTTCCTTCCGCTTCGCATGACGTCAGCACAGTATCACTGATGAAAGCCGCTTGGTGTTTCTAGAGGTAAAAATTGTTCCGCCACAGTACTGCTTCTCAGGTGTATATTTCACGTGGACCACGTATGGATAAATTACTGCTCTTGACTATTATAATGTAGTGTTTATAGGGCCCAGCTTGTTAGGAATAGCTGCCATGCCATCTACTGCTGGGTAATCACAAACTGTGAAGAAGTTCGAGAAGACCGTCTCATTTAATGAGCAGATCTACGCTTCAGGATTTTACTGCTGATAATCAGAAACACATTTTCTGTGCATTTCGCGATATTTGTTCTAATAGTCACAAGCGGATCTTCTATGAATTTCAGGATCTGCTGCTGGCAACTAGAAGGCGATTTTCTATGCATTTATGGAACGTTTTGTTGACATTTACGTTCAGCTTTCAGATGTATTACGTTTTTTTTTTTTTTTGTCAAAACTTCTTCTGAGTGTCTGTGTATCTAGCGCTACGCTTCTCCTTCTCTTCGACGGTATGAAAAATGCCTATATGATGAAAGGTCGGTGTAGTTTTTACGATTTTTCCACGAATTATCTTGTAGCTATGGAGGTATAATAAGGGAATGTGACGCTACAGATTTACGCTGTGCGTTGCTTCGAAGCTTGCACCTCCACGTTAGATGCCTCGGGGGGACCCGAAAGTTGTTTTAAACAGAGAATGTTCCAGTACTTACGTGAACAACACAGCGTTAGGAAAGAACTTTAAGATTTTTTTCTGGTCTTAAATATAATATAACCTATTTGATTCAGTAATATGACGAATTTCACCTCGCTTATGTAACCTTCTTTTTGTAATACGTTTCGAATAACCAAGAACAGAAATATGTGATATGAAAAGGTAGTTCGGCATTTTTCCCTAATACCCCTGATGAAATTGATATTTGGTCTATGTCTACTTCCCGAAAATTCTGAGAATATATTTAGCTATGCTTGGGCGGTTTCCAATATTTTCTTCTCACGGCGTTCACCCAGAGAGCTTTTAGAGCTAGACTGATAAAATTTTAGAGTCAAATGAGAGAAATGAAACCACTACAGTCAAAGAAAAAAAGTGCAACCAAACTTCATGTACAGGGCTATTACAAATGATTGAAGCGATTTCATAAATTCACTGTAGCTCCATTCATTGACATATGGTCACGACACACTACAGATACGTAGAAAAACTCATAAAGTTTTGTTCGACTGAAGCCGCACTTCAGGTTTCTGCCGCCAGAGCGCTCGAGAGCGCAGTGAGACAAAATGGCGACAGGAGCCGAGAAAGCGTATGTCGTGCTTGAAATGCACTCACATCAGTCAGTCATAACAGTGCAACGACACTTCAGGACGAAGTTCAACTAAGATCCACCAACTGCTAACTCCATTCGGCGATGGTATGCGCAGTTTAAAGCTTCTGGATGCCTCTTTAAGGGGAAATCAACGGGTCGGCCTGCAGTGAGCGAAGAAACGGTTGAACGCGTGCGGGCAAGTTTCACGCATAGTTATGTGAAAGATTCAGTGTTTAAACCTCCTCTACCAAGAAACGTGCCAGAACTGCGAGCTCGCATCAACAATGCTTTCGAACTCATTGATGGGGACATGCTGCGCCGAGTGTGAGAGGAACTTTAAAATCGGCTTGATGTCTGCCGAAACACTAAAGGGGCACATATCGAACATTTGTGAATGCCTAAAAAAACTTTTTGAGTTTTTTTATGTGTGTGCAAAGCATTGTGAAAATATCTCAAATAATAAAGTTATTGTAGAGCTGTGAAATCGCTTCAATCATTTGTAATAACCCTGTATATAAAACAAAATACCGCTTGAACGAGTCCACTTACGAGTGGAATGTGATTCCTTCACACTTTAGACTAAAATCAGAATGATTAGTATATCTCAAAACGAAGCAAGCCGGCATTTTTGAACAAAACGCTTCCACCAGAAGTTAATCGTTGGAGCAAGTAACATGGCGGACGTCGACTTCAAGTTTGTGAATCTTGACAGCTCTCCTTATTATTCCTCCATGTTTAGAGTTGAGCACATGAGTGGAGTAGATCTCTTCGGCAAACGTTACGGATAGATGACGCCATTTGTTTCTTGCCAGCCTAAATCGTTACATAGTAGTAATGGCGGTTATAGTGTGTGGAGACCGGTTTTCGATACGCTGATTTTCCCTGTCGGTATATGGTAAGAAAGGTAACGTACATCAAAACTCTTGAATTTGCTACGATCGTTAATATTCGCGGAATTTGCTTAGGATTATTTATAGCGCGGTCGTTGGTGGAGACTAAATTCACGGTTATGAAATTTTTCTCTTGGCAGTTATTTCACAATTGCCACGCATGTATTCAGGAAATTGTATAAGA
The DNA here is from genome assembly GCF_023864275.1 of Schistocerca cancellata. Classification (NCBI taxonomy): domain Eukaryota; kingdom Metazoa; phylum Arthropoda; class Insecta; order Orthoptera; family Acrididae; genus Schistocerca; species Schistocerca cancellata. The sequence goes on from NC_064626.1 coordinate 734,600,235, forward strand.
ATTTTAGTGGATTGTATCAAGGGACTTTCCTTTTCTCTTCTTAACAAAATCTAAGTAATAAATGAAATAGCCTTTTCTCTCCTTGCTTGTGCCAAACTGATTGCTACAATGTGGTCTAAGAAAGCCATGTACTTGCATTCAAATATCAACTCTTTAACCGGCCGTGTTTTCTTCATTAAAATATAAGCATGATTTTGAAACAGGTTTATGATTCACTTTATCCCGAACTTCCATATTTCCTCTTAATGAATAAAAACTCACTTAGCATGAGCGCTCTTATACGTATGGCACAGTCGCGTGATTTGATTCATTAGCTTGCATTCACGCGTTGCACTTACCGTGATTTATTCATAGGTATTGCATAACAGCACTACTTGATTCATTTCATGTACTGTTGCAGAACAGGAGAGATCTTAGTTGCGCAAGTAAAGATTAATTTCAGGGCTATGAGAACCATCGTCTGGAGTGTTTATGGAGCAGTAAACATTTATCTGTTTATGTATAATTCCGAAGTAATATCAGTAACTCCAAGAGGTTTTTTGCATACGATGGTTAATATTACAAAGTCTTGGTTGTTGAGCGGCAAGTTGTTGAGTAATGTGTTTCACAGAAAATTACTTCTCGTGATGAAATCATTAATTATTAAATCAGGGAAAAGTCTATAAATTAAAGTTTCACATGAGAAACAAACGGCCACTAAGTTATGCAGTACTTAGTTCCAGCGTATGAACTGCACGTATTACAGCAGGGAATAGCCGTTATTAATAGGGCGTCGTATAAACAATTTACAGCTACAAAGTTTCCATTCACAATTACGTTGCAACCACAGTTACAGATATCAACGTAAAAGTTAGAGCTTGAACATCTCACGTAAAAGTTACATAGTTTAAACATGAGCATTATATATGAACGTTATAGAAAATGAAAGTTACATTGTATGGTCTGTATTCTACTACTACTAAAAGTGTATTGCTGCTCTAGTTGGTACTGAACACCGATACGAGGAAAGAGTAGGGAAAGTCTAGCGGGTACGAGTCCTGATTTTAATATGTACTGGACTTGTTTGTGCAGCGTGTTGGATGTTATGCCTCCTGCTGACCGGGTAAACCTGAATCGCACAGTAGTCATATACGGCATGCTACGACACATCAGCAGAAACTGTAGAGTGTGTTCTGCCTATAACCGAAGTGGATGAGGTCTCTTGTGCGTGACACCAGTATGATGACTAACAACTAAAAAAAAAAAACGATATACACATTCATAGTCGACTATTGGTAAAGTATAAGAAATCGACACTAAGATATGACAGCGGAGAACGGTGATGCAATGAGTTAATGCGAAGGCTATTTCAGATTTTTGGTGACCATGCATGCATGTGAACATGTAACTCTAAGGAAAAAGAAGCGATATGTTTTATTTACATATATTTCTCATTTCAGATATGAGGAGCAAAAATGGTCTGAAATAGATATGAAAGTGGGATTTTAAACTCCCGAAACCGGTCGTGATTTGAATAAATAATTAGTACAACTGAAGCGGACCTCTCTTAATCAATGAAATATAAAAATGTTGAGAAACTAATTCACGTGGGCAAATTACTTGTTAACCTATTTGTCGAATGTTTTTGTTATTAAAGAAGAATGTATGAGACAAGAAATATAAACCGGATATACATAAGAATCTGGTATTTCAGTGGACCGTTTCAGCCATGAACGCATGTTAGAGACTCATATTGCCCTCTCGGAATAATCACGTTTACCACCCCAGTACCTGCTACTCCTTCAGTCAGTTGTGAAATTACAGGTATAAAACGTGTTACTTCACATCGGTATGGGACATATGTCTCGCCAAGAAATACCAGTTGACGGGTATACAATTTTCGCTCAGAAAAGGAGTTAAGTGTAATGATGGCTCGAATGGCTCTGAGCACTATGGGACTTAACATCTGAGGTCATCAGTCCCCTAGAACTTAGAACTACTTAAACCTAACTAACCTAAGGACATCACACACATCCATGCCCGAGGCAGGATTCGAACCTGCGACTGTAGCGGTCGTGCGGTTCCAGACTGAAGCACGTACAACCGCTCGGCCACACCGGCCGGCTAAGTGCAATGAGGAACGCTAGTCACTAACTATAATTTACATTTCATAACCTTATATTTTTAGCTACAAGGATTCACATAGTAAAAATTTCACCAACAAAGCTCTCCTATAGGTGCTTTTTATGGCGAGGAATCAAACGTTAAAAATCTGTAACGCTTCAACGGCACGAGGTAGCCGAGAACATTCAGTATACACGGACGTCAAACTGACAGATTTTCTACGCTTAAAGGTAAGTGATGGTTCAGCCGATCTAGCGAATGGCAACTGCTGCTACCATATCTCGTTTTACTGAACGTCGAGAAGATGGTGCGTGGAATGTTCTGTCAGATCGGGGAATCTTGCTACCGGCAGTGCCTTTTATGGGTGCTGAGAACAATTTGCCGGCTGATGCGCCATTGCTAGTCAACAGGTAACTCTTGTACGCGATCATCTTTGCAACCGCCATTTCCCGTTCCGCATAGTACAGAGCAGGACATGATACCATGGGGCTGGAAGTAGCTCCAGGACTACCTCTTTCCTTCCTCAACTTCAGCGGGACAGGCTGCATTGCTCTCGTCGCTTCAGAGGTGTCACGTGAGAGTGCGACCAGTTGTTTGTTTGGGGCGCTCAACATCCTGGTTATCAGTGCCCCTGCCAGTATGTTGTGAAATGAATGCGCTTAAGTGTATAAAATGCGGACTTGCTAAATGGCAGACACAATCACATTTGCTCTTTATCACTGTTAGCAGTTAAAGCTACCCTCAAGGAAACAAAATCGAGAACAGTTAACAAAATTTTTGTGCAATATATGCTGTAAAAGGAGGAATACAGCGTTAGGAAACTCAAAAAACACCGAGACCGCACTCTGTAATGGGCTGATCACTTCCGTAGTAAGTCGGTGAGCAGGTTTGAATCCTGCCTCGGGAATGGATGTCCTTGATGTCCTTAGGTTGATTAGGTTTAAGTAGTTCTAAGTCTAGGGGACTGATAACCTCCGATGTTAAGTCCCATAGTTCTTAGAGCCATTTGAACCATTTTGAGCTTGTCATAGTCTGCACTCTTCAACTCGCCTAGCAAAGAGTTTAGATAGAAGCAAAGACACAAGATAACAGCTAAAAACATGTAGGCCACCAGATTCGTCTAATCGTGACGTAAAATTGAGGCCAGGCCGTGTAATAAACTTGCTTCCGCTTTCTTATCTTGATGCAAAAGTTCGCTGGATGAGAAAAACCTGTTACACTGGCTGTCGTTATTTTGATTAGGACATCTTTTTATGCAATGTGACGGCTTGATTTTAATAGAAACAGCACGAAACCAAGTTTTTCTAGCGTAGCTGTCACGGCACCAACTTGCTTATTTTAAAATGCGGCCACCACAGTGCATTTTGACAATGTCCGACCTAACCTCAGCCATACGACGCGTTACTCTTACCCAGAAAATTTGTTTCCGTTGTTGACGACGCTGCAACTAAATCACTGGTATAAAATCTGGAACTGTGATCTGTACGCCACAGGCGCCACATGCTGGGGGCCTGTGACGTAAGTCTAAGAAGAAAAATATGCGGCATGGGACTGCACCACAATCGATGGCGTGTTAAACAAGCTTAAGTAATATGTTGCTCCTACAGGGCTTAAGTTTCGATGCATAAAGAACTTCGTAACTCTGTTCCGCGTCTTCCTCTATTCGAAGCTTCGTCTCTCTGGTAGCTGCTTGGCCTTGTCTTCGGATGTAATCACAGTGTAGGTGGGAAACTTCCTGCACTTGGCCCAGAGTTATGCAAGCCATTGTTAGGTGAGAATCGGGTTAACTGACTGCTCAGTCTACCTGAGCTACAGTTCTGGGTTCAGAGAGGAGCAGGCACTGTCGTACGAGAGCTACACTCGCAACCAGGCACAGTGGTCCTGGAGGTATCGCCCGGACAGGAACCGGTGCCGTCTGCTTCCGCGGGGCGCTTCTGGGGGCGGCGGCGGCGGCGGCGGCGGCGGCGGCGGCGGGCTGGTGCTTACCTGAGCGGCGAGCGGCGGCGGCGCGCCAGTCGTGGCGGTGCGGTCGGGTCGCGCAGACGCGGGCCCTGCGACTGCCCGCCGGCCGCCATGGCTGCAGCCGCTGCTGCCGCCGCCGCCGCCTCCCCTCCACCCGCCACTGCGAGGCTCCGCCGGTCACCACTTTCCAATACCTGTCTGTATCCACACATACGCCACGACGGTACGCGCGCAGCGGGCCAAACCAGGTCAAATGCCAAGTTGGGACACGGCCTGCCGCCATATTCGTAGTCGCGGCGTCGCCGGCACCTGTCGCCAGCACGTGTCCCTCACACCGGCACCTACCGCCCGCTTCTTGCTGCCTCCTCGCGAACTGTCAATAGGCGCCACGGCGGTGACAGGAGGAAGGAACGTCGGGGACGAAATCTCGGCGTCGTGGGACATCGTTGAGTTCAAATTTGAGCGTTGCTACCCATAGAAGTTGTAGGATGTAGCACCTCCGTTTTTTATCCCGACCTGATCTGATCGAATAGCAGCCCAATATTTATTATTAACACGACCGTGAACCTAATGGGGCTGGTAATCGGAATTGACTGCTACGGAAGTTGTTACTTTCCAGTTCGTCCTGTTCAATACTATAATACTGAATTTATGGTAGTAAGGAACACCAACACAGTTTTACTAATTACGAACTTATATTCTTCTCATAACACAAAAAGGAGACAGCCACTGCCTTCGTCATACATATCTAATTACGGCTAATCTCAGCACAAGCTTTCTTCATTTGCCATTATCGTCACACGCTAATCCATCACTGCATCCAACACTGCAATCGAAGGTTAGGCCGGTGCGGTAGACGCGAAACTAAATATCGGCTCTAGTAACGTCACTGATCACTTCTACAAAGATACTTCATCACTTTCCCGGTATTCATTTATCATTTAGGGGTCTAACCACGGTGATGGTGACACCCTTCTCGGTTAAAAACCCCGTATTCCAATAATGGGCTCCACACATACGCACACACACACTATTCCCGCCAACCACTCTGGCGCATCTCGACACTCGCTCTCACAACACGTCACAATCGATTCTTCGCCCTATCGACCTGTGCCGAGTGCAGAGTTACAGTAAGGGCCTACGGACCCCTTACAAGTAGGATCACCTATTCTCAGGAAACCAACATTCACACATTTTTGCGTGGCGTTCGCACTGAGTAAAACACAATTTTGTCTTTTCTTTCATTTTCCATTCATGTTTCGCTGAAGTTTCAGCGACATCAGTGGGCTTTTATTTTCTTACTGTTAAAAAGGAAAAATGCTCTTTACAATTTGTACACATACATATTTGAGCTTTAAAGACAATATTTACTGATTTGAAAAACAGAGAGGTTTTGTATTTATACATTGTTACCACACACTGTGTTTTTCACGGGTTTTAGCTTTTTTCTACCGCTTGTTTTCTTTCACAGTTTGTCATCTGCAGCCATATATACCATGTAGAACTTAATGTCGAAAACTTATTTCGTTCGAAGTTTTACGAGTGGGCTTTTAAGGTTAGGCCTGAAATTAACTAATTCTGCATGGAAAACTGTGTGTGTGTGTGTGTGTGTGTGTGTGTGTGTGTGTGTTCGGAGAGGGGGTTCGGGGTGTTAATGGGTTGGTGTTGTCTGATAGTTCTTCGAGGGAAGAGAACAGAGTTCCATTGCACAAAAATGTGTATTCATGAATACGCATTTCTCTGCAATAGAACTATCAGGCAACACTAACCCGTAAACATACCTGAATCTCCTCTCAAAACACACACACACACACACACACACACACGGAGAGAGTGTTCCACACAGAAGTAGTTAACGTCAAGCCTAAGCATAATATTCCCATTTGTAAAGTTTCTATATTGTTGTAATGAAAAATTGTGAAAAAAAAAACAAGCCACGTAAAAAGCATAAAAACGTAGGAAAACCACAGCGTGTGGTAACAAGGTGTAAATATAAAACTCGTCTGTTTTTCAAATTAGTAAATACTGTATTAAAAACACTAAAGAGCATTTTTCCTTTTTAACATTAAGAAAATAAAAGCCCATTGATAATGCTGGAACTCCAGCGAAACATTTATGGAAAATATAGGAGATGTCAAAATTGTGTTTTTCTCACGGCAGAAACCCTCGGAAAAACAAATTTATTGATAAAGCAAATAAGGATCTAAGAGCTCCTCCATCAACATGAGTATTCATATAACCATTAACTCACTCGCGTTAGCCAGGCAGTGCCAAGCTGAGTTCAGATATATTCCGCCTCTAACTATCGGAATGTCAGTCCCATACTTAGGAAACGAGCGTTGAGGGTAGATCCTGCCGTGGGCAAAGTCCTAGAGTTTTGCAGTTGCCTTCTCTCGAACTACCAAAAAGTATGAAGTGTACATTTGTGTCGTGTGGACGACTGCAACGAGTGCTTCTCTACAGTGTACTGTTGTACCGCATTTTTAATTAATATACGGATAAACAGAATATTGTCTTAGTTGACGATGTATCTTCCGGTTGTGCTGTTCCAGTATGTAAAACTTTTTTGTTCTAATGTTTCATCTAGAGCTGCAGTCCGCACCTTCAGAGGTGTTTCAAGGAACTCAAAAACTTTCGGACATGTCCGAAAGAACAGACACCACACGTATAATTAAGGCGAGGATGGCCAGTGATAACTTCAGTGCGAATGCACACCACGCTCGAAACCTCATGGCAATCGGCGACATGCCGCGAGTAATGAGGTCAATGGGCAAGGAACACTACATCAGTATTGTATGGATAAGCTGAGAAGTTTGGTGTGAGAGCAGGTATGCTAGGGTGTGTTGTATGTTAACCGGGGACCTAGAAACGACGGAGAGGCTGCGTAAACGCCGCATCCGCAGTGGTCCACAACCCCACGACGACTACCGCAGTCCACTTCACCCCTCCGCCGCCCACACCGAACCCAGGATTATTGTGCGTTTCAGCCCCCGGTGGACCCCCCCCCCCCCCCAGGTAACGTCTCACACCGGACGAATGTACGAGTGTAAGCCCTATGTTTGCGTGGTAGAGTAATGGTGGTTTACGCGTGCGGATTCGTGTCGGGGGACCAGGCGCTCCTTCCCGCTCCGGAAAGCCGTGCGTTTGACCGCTCGGCTAACCGGGCGGGCTTATGCTATGGTAATCCGCGCAATTGCGATGACCACTGTGTGCGGATGGCCAAGAGGTCAGTGCAACCGCCTTGTGAGCGTGTTCGATTTCCAGTCCGGCACAGATTTTCATCTTTCTCCTTTGATTTAAATCGGTGCCAACTGGCAGCTAATTCCTTTGTGTCTTGACAGAAATCTTTATCGATTAGGGAAAGTAGAAAAATCAGCTGTAGTAGAACATGCTCACCGCTATATAGAGAAGGCATCTAAATACAGAATGTAACGGGTAATTAACACGTATGTTTCTATTGGTGACTGATGGCTGTGTACTCAACAACATTACATAGGTATTTACATAATTTGCAGCCTAACAATCATAGCTATTATGAGTTGTATGTTTTTGGGTCGGGTAGTACATCTAAAAGCATGTGACAAGAGCAACACATTATGCTTATTTTCCCCGGAGCAGCAAGTCGGATGTTGAAGTATGGACGCATGGACGCAAAACAGTTAGTCTATTCTGCCAGGCGTCGTTCACGTCGCTATCCAGATGCGTCCAGGCAGTAAAAGTCAGGTCATAAAGTTTGTGATGTGTTTGTGGGAAGACTGTTCAACGCAGGGGAAAAGCAACCAGTTCAGTGAAGTGTGTACACATTAAAGTAACGCATACAAAAATATCTGCATTTGTGCCCCTTTCACCCTGTATAACAGAAAAAATCCGCCTGAATAGAGTGCTGCTCTTGGATTCAGGGAGGCGTGCCTCGCAGATTAACGATGAGGACTGGTGAGTCGACCAGCCTACATGTGGTTATTAGGCAGTTTCCTATGTCTAGTTAGGTAAATGCCGGGCTGGTACCCACCTTCTTTCTCAGATACGCGCTACGCTGACATTTAAAAAACGCTCTACAGAAACAGAAAGATGGGCTACAAAGTTTCCTTCCTAAAGGCACTAGTGACATCAAGAAAGACACTCTGAGTCCAAATGTCCCTTTACATTTCTTCAACTCGTTTAAAAATTTCATTTTATACTTATTTATTATCATTGGAAAGCCGTATTCGCAGAAAACGGAAACAGGCGAGGAAGAGCAAGAAGAAGCAAAAGGGAGAAAAAGAAGAAGAGGAAGAGAGTTGTAATGCAGAAGAAGACGCTATAAAACTTAATGATGTGTGGACAGTAGCTCTACAGAATCGATAGTTGAGTTTTGTATTCGACAGACAACAGTATATTTACGCAGATCTAGACGAAACGTTAACAACAAAGGAATTCGATGGACCACGACCATACAGCTCGGAAGATTGACCAACAACTACAGCGTGTTACTTGACAGCGTATTATACGACTAGTTTCACTCAACAGACAGGAGCGCATTCAGATATTTATTGGCCTGGTGGCAACACATGAAATGTTTAGTGTTCGATCGTCAACACAGAACGTGATACCGAGCAGTGCTTCAAGCCTCTAATGTTTTGCCACCAGGGCAATCATATCTGAGGATGTTCGCTTCCCTTGATCAAAACTAGTAAAATGAATCAAGTAATACTCGATCTTATCATTGTAGTATCTACAAAGCAGCGCGCTATGGCTGAATTTTCTAAATGCCACTTTTGTGTTGTTATAGATAAGAGGGTGAAATCCTGTGTTAGCACATCGTTTGCTATTCGCCAGCTGCTCTAAACGGACCACAGAGATTATCGCCCCCAACCAACCGGTGGATCCCCACGAAAAGTATCACCTGCCATCACTCTGTGAAACATTGCGTAGAGATTTGGTTGGAATTTAGCCCAGGACATTGGTGATCAGTAACTATACGTCTTCCCTCATCGACCAAATGCTAGGGACGAAAAACTTCTTCCACCAGCAGGACTCGAACTGGCCACTTTCCAGGGGAGTAGCTCTGGAATGGCGTGAGTTAGCGATCTCTGTCTTGGACGCGGACCTCTATAGATCTATAAAAGAAAGTAATAATTGCGTAATCAAGCAATATTGAAGTTTACCCTTACCAGGAAACGTATTTCTGTGAAGAGATAAACAACTGTGGCTGCCCAGGATACTGCCCACATTGAGGCTGATCCCTCACCTGTGGTAGAGTGGGAGGTCGTCTCGAGGTGTGGCAGGGGGCGAAAGACAGTCCGGAGGGCTGAACGGAAGGCCTCTCCAGTTTGTCTGACGAACCGGTTTCAGGCTCTGTCTCAGGCTGATACTGATCTTCGGCCGGACATGGCTGCTTGTCCTGTTCCAGAGGTTGCCCCTCAGTCTGCAAGATCCGGGCGGTCGCAGAGGGTGGGCTTACTGGTAGTTGGGAGCTCCAACGTCAGGCGCGTAATGGCGCCCCTTAGGGATATGGCAGCAAGAGAGGGGAAGAAAACCAATGTGCACTCCGTGTGCATACCGGGGGGAGTTATTCCAGATGTAGAAAGGGTCCTTCCGGATGCCATGAAGGGTACAGGGTGCACCCATCTGCAGGTGGTCGCTCATGTCGGCACCAATGATGTGTGTCGCTATGGATCAGAGGAAATCCTCTCTGGCTTCCGGCGGCTATCTGATTTTTGTGAAGGCTGCCAGTCTCGCTAGCGGGATGAAAGCAGAGCTCACCATCTGCAGCATTGTCGACAGGACTGACTGCGGACCTTTGGTACAGAGCCGAGTGGATGGTCTGAATCAGAGGCTGAGACGGTTCTGCGACCGTGTGGGCTGCAGATTCCTCGACTTGCGCCATAGGGTGGTGCGGTTTCGGGTTCCGCTGGATAGGTCAGGAGTTCACTACACGCAGCAAGCGGCTACACGGGTAGCAGGGGTTGTGTGACGTGGACTGGGTGGCCTTTTAGGTTAGATGGCCTCGGGCAAGTACAGAAAGGGCAGCAGCCTCAAAGGGTGCGGGGAAAAGTCAGAACATGCGGGCGCCAAGCAGCAATCGGTATTGTAATTGTAAACTGTCGAAGCTGCATTGGTAAAGTACCGGAACTTCAAGCGCTGATAGAAAGCACCGAAGCTGAAATCGTTATAGGTACAGAAAGCTGGCTGAAGCCAGAGATAAATTCTGCCGAAATTTTTACAAAGGCACAGGCGGTGTTTAGAAAGGATAGATTGCATGTAACCGGTGGTGGCGTGTTTGTCGCTGTTAGTTGTAGTTTATCCTGTAGTGAAGTAGAAGTGGATAGTCCCTGTGAATTATTATGGGTGGAGGTTACACTCAACAACCGAGCTTAGGTTAATAGTTGGCTCCTTTTACCGACCTCCCGACTCAGCAGCATTAGTGGCAGAACAACTGAGAGAAAATTTGGAATACATTTCACATAAATTTACTCAGCATGTTATAGTCTTAGGTGGAGATTTCAATTTACCAGATATAGTCTGGGACACTTAGATGTTTAGGACGGGTGGTAGGGACAGAGCATCGAGTGACATTATACTGAGTGCACTATCCGAAAATTACCTCGAGCAATTAAACAGAGAACCGACTCGTGGAGATAACATCTTGGACCTACTGATAACAAACAGACCCGAACTTTTCGACTCTGTAAGTGCAGAACAGGGAATCAGTGATCATAAGGCCGTTGCAGCATCCCTGAATATGGAAGTTAATAGGAATATAAAAAAGGGAGGAAGGTTTATCTGTTTAGCAAGAGTAATAGAAGGGAAATTTCAGACTACCTAACAGATCAAAACGAAAATTTCTGTTCCGACACTGACAATGTTGAGTGCTTATGGAAAAAGTTCAAGGCAATCGTAAAATGCGTTTTAGACAGGTACGTGCCGAGTAAAACTGTGAGGGACGGGAAAATCCCACCGTGGTTCAACAACAAAGTTAAGAAACTACTGCGAAAGCAAAGAGAGCTTCACTCCAAGTGTAAACGCAGCCAAAACCTCTCAGATAAACAGAAGGTAAACGATGTCAAAGTTAGCGTAAGAGGGCTATGCGTGAGGCGTTCAGTGAATTCGAAAGTAATATTCTATGTACCGACTTGCCAGAAAATCCTAGGAAGTTCTGGTCTTACGTTAAATCAGTAAGTGGCTCGAAACAGCATATCCAGACACTCCGGGATGATGATGGTATTGAAACAGAGGATGACACGCGTAAAGCTGAAATACTAAACACCTTATTCCAAAGCTGTTTCACAGAGGAACTGCAGTTCCTTATCTAAATCCTCGCACAAACGAAAAAATGGCTGACATCGAAATAAGTGTCCAAGGAATAGAAAAGCAACTGGAATCACTCAACAAAGTCCACTGGACCTGACGGGATACCAATTCGATTCTACACAGATTACGCGAAAGAACTTGCCCCCATTCTAACAGCCGTGGACCGCAAGTCTCTAGAGGAACAGAAGGTTCCAAATGATTGGAAAAGAGCACAGGTAGTCCCAGTTTTCAAAAAGGGTCGTCGAGCAGATGCGCAAAACTATAGACCTATATCTCTGACGTCGATCTGTTGTAGAATTTTAGAACATGTTTTTTTGCTCGCGTATCATGTCGCTTATGGAAACCCAGAATCTACTCTGTAGGAATCAACATGGATTCCGGAAACAGCGATCGTGTGAGACCCAACTCGCTTTATTTGTTCATGAGACCCAGAAAATATTAGATACAGGCTCCCAGGTAGATGCTATTTTTCCTTGACTTCCGGAAGGCGTTCGATACAGTTCCGCACTGTCGCCTGATAAACAAAGTAAGAGCCTACGGAATATCAGACCAGCTGTGTGGCTGGATTGAAGAGTTTTTAGCAAACATAACACAGCATGTTGTTATCAATGGAGAGACGTCTACAGACGTTAAAGTAACCTCTGGCGTACCACAGGGGAGTGTTATGGGACCATTGCTTTTCACAATATATATAAATGACCTAGTAGATAGTGTCGGAAGTTCCATGCGGCTTTTCGCGGATGATACTGTAGTATACAGAGAAGTTGTAGCATTAGAAAATTGTAGCGAAATGCAGGAAGATCTGCAGCGGATAGGCACTTGGTGCAGGGAGTGGAAACTGACCCTTAACATAGACAAATGTAATGTATTGCGGATACGTAGAAAGATCCTTTATTGTATGATTATATGATAGCGGAACAAACACTGGTGGCAGTTACTTCTGTAAAATATCTGGGAGTATGCGTGCGAAACGATTTGAAGTGGAATGATCATATAAAATTAATTGTTGGTAAGGCGGGTACCAGGTTGAGATTCATTGGGAGAGTCCTTAGAAAATGTAGTCCATCAACAAGGGAGGTGGCTTACAAAACACTCGTTCGTCCTATACTTGAGTATTGCTCATCAGTGTGGGATCCGCACCAGATCGGGTTGACGGAGGAGATAGAGAAGATCCAAAGAAGAGCGACGCGTTTCGTCACATGGTTATTTGGTAACCGTGATAGCGTTACGGAGATGTTTAGCAAAGTCAAGTGTCAGACTCTGCAAGAGAGGCGCTCTGCATCGCGCTGTAGCTTGCAGTACAGGATTTGAGAGGGTGCGTTTGTGGATGAGGTATCGAATATATTGCTTCCCCCTACTTATACCTCCCGAGGAGATCACGAATGTAAAATTAGAGAGATTCGAGCGCGCACGGAGGCTTTCAGACAGTCGTTCTTCCCGTGAACCATACGCGACTGGAACAGGAAAGGGAGGTAATGACAGTGGCACGTAAAGTTCCCTCCGCCACACACCGTTGGGTGGCTTGCGGAGTATAAATGTAGATGTAGATGTAGATGTAGAATATTTCTTGATGCTCTAGAGTGGAATCTAACTAAGTGCGAGAAAATACATTTGCTATAGCATAATTCTCCGTGTGAGAAAATACATTACAAGCCCTCAGTGCAAACTGAAACACCGTGAGAAGTCCCTTCTTAGACGTGTCACTGATCATAAGGCAGAAAAGCGCTTATTCGGATCAAAGCTGTTGCGGTAGGGAATGGTGGTGTTATCATCTAAAAGATGTAGTATTTGCATCGATATAGTACTTGTTAGTTGCTACTATAACTTGAATAAAATAAGTCGAGAGACTGTACTTTGGGGGGAGGGGAGCAGTATTGCCGACGTGCAGCCACTCACGATAGTCAAGGCGCTTCCGGTACCTGTAAAACAAGAATCATAGCGAGCACGTGGTGCTCGAGAAAGAACTGCGGTTGGGTGATGGTTTGTCCCTACCACGTGATTCACTGAAGCATCAATCACAAAGTCATTTTAATTAAAGAATGTTTTTTTTTTCAACAAATCTCGCAACACTAACATTCCCATGTGCTTCTCAAGATGTCGTCATAAAACCCTTATGAAAAAATGTAGTCGAGGTTACTCCTTTTAAATCAATTAATATCTGGTTTTCCCTGATCGACTAATATATTTCCCTTGATAAATTGACTGAATAGTTAAAGACACTCAGCATTCAGGTTTTCCTTAATAATACAGTGTCACAGCTGCCCTTACCAAAGTGACATACATGAAAATATCTACAGGCAGACGACAAGCTACTGTATTGATCCGCCTCGGTTGCAGCAAAGCCTTCGATAAAATTGCTACATTGTAATTGTAAGAAAAGAAAACTTAATGTTTTTAACATGGCTCACAAATGGTTTGAATCTTATACGGCGACAGTGATTTATAATGAAGGGAATACAAGGAAGCAGTCGAGAGACATCAGACGAGATGTTACTCTATGGTGAATGGTAGGACCATTGTTATTTTCTTATAGTACTATATAAACTGCATGTATTCCAAACTACAACTTTTATGTAACTATAGTATTCAGATGATCTTCAGCTGTAGATAAGCAACAGATCAGACAGTGAAACGGCGCTTCTAAACTCCAGTAATGAAGTACTCTAAGGTGTCAAAGATTGGCCCAACGAAATAGGACTTCTGTTGGCACCTACTAAATGGCTAGTAATTCTCAGGTTCATTAACAACTATTCACTGCAGCGCGTCGTTTCGCAAGTCGTTCTAAATACAGAATTCTCTTTCAGTTTCCTTTGAAATTTTTCTGCATGGGCAAATACTTCGCGCGTGACAGAATTGGTGTACGTCGTTTCCTACTTCACAAATACATTTTGCAGAGATACGGAAAGTAAATTATTTTGACAGGCTAGTTGTGCCCGTATTTGATAATAGTGACGTCCCACAATGTAGCCCACACAGGTACAAGCGCCAGCAGATTAGCCTAAGGCTCCATTTCCTATCTGATATACCGGGCAATCAAAAAGTCAGTATAAATTTGAAAACTTAATAAACCACGGAATAATGTAGATAGAGAGGTAAAAATTGACACACATGCTTGGAATGACATGGGGTTTCATTAGAACAAAAAAAAGTTCACAAAATGTCCGACAGATGGCGCTGGACAGCAAAACGTCAGTGACTGCGCATGACAATCGTGTATAAAAGGAGTTGTAATGAGAGAGAGAATCAGATGCGCCAGCAGTCGCAGCATGCTGACGTTACCTGAAAAGGCGCTTTTAGTGAAACTGTATTATCAGAATGGGGAATGTGCTGGTTCAGCGTTACGATCCTATCGCCATAGGAAGGGGATTCGAACGGGTAAAGGTCCGTTGACGAATGCAGCTGTGGCGAGAATGATTTCGAAGTTCGAAGCCACGGGGTTGTTTATACGATAGACCCCGTAGTGGTCGACCGAGCACAAGTCGTAATGCTGCTGAGACAGTTCAGGAAGAAATGGAGACAGCAGCGGGTTCGTCTATGCACGGGGAAGTCAGCGCTCGTGCAGTCGCACGTCGCACCGGCATTCCATACACTACTGTTTGGTTGACACTTAGGCGTACCCTCCGATGCTATCCGTACAAAATCCATCGGCATCATGAACTGTTACCTGGAGATTTAGTGAAGCGGAGGGCATTTGCGGTGTGGGCGTGTCGTCGAAACTCCATTGCATGACGAGAAGGTCACGGTATGGGTTGAATTTACCACATCTACCGTTATCGGGCCTTTTTTTTTTTTCGAGGAAATGCGTGATTCTAGTTTTGTAACGGCTACCGTGACTAGTGAGAGGTACGCCAATATGTTACAGAATCGCATCATCCCCAGCCTGGCTGATAAACACCTGCTGGAACGTAACGATGCTTATGCAGGATGGCGCTCCACCTCATATTGCTAGACCCGTGAAAGATCTCTTGAGCGCGTCGTTTGGTGATGATCGTGTGCTCAGCCGCCACTTACGTCATGCTTGGCCTCCCAGGTCCCCAGACCTCAGTCCGTGCAATTATTGGCTTTGGGGTTACCTGAACGCGCAAGTGTATCGTGATCGACCGACTTCTCTAGGGATGCTGAAAGACAACATCGGACGCCAATGCGTCCGGACATGCTTTACAGTGCTGTTCACAACATTATTCCTCGATACAGCTATTGTTGAGGATTGACGGTGAACATATTGAGCACTTCCTGTAAAGAACATCATCTTTGCTTTGTCTTACATTGTTATGCTAATTGTTGCAATTCTGATCAGATGAAGCGCCATCTGTCGGACATTTTTTGAACTTTTGTATTTTTTTGGTTCTAATAAAACCCATGTCAACCAAGCAAGTGCATCAATTCGTACCTCTCTATCTACATTATTCCGTGATTTATTCAGTTTTCAAATTTATACTGACTTTTTGATCACCCGGTATATGACTACTACAACGTTGGGTGATCCCATTACTCCTCTCTACTAATAACTATCCTGGTTTCGTACGATCTGAAAGTGCATTTGCTGTACGTTTGGTTTGCTTTATCTTCTCCTCAGTAAACATTTACGCAAAAATCTGTCCTCGAGTTCATTCCTACATGACATTAACGTAAACACTCCACTGTGTAATAATCTGCTCCGAAACATCAGTGTATTTACACATTTGCGTAACAATATGTTGTTTGTATGTTATTTCCTGGGGAAGTCTTGTATATAACTTCATTCCTCATTTTTCTCATCTTAATTTTTCTCTTATTTCCCCTCTTTACTTATTTCTATCCATTTGTTTGCTTTTATGTTACAAATGTTGTAAAATATATGAGGCACTCACCATAAAAATAAGCCATATATTGCTCCGCAATAAAATTAAAGGCTCGCTTTTACGAAAGTTCGTAATTGTCTCCACTGTGGCGTAAATGTTTGAAATTTGGGTCAGAGGTACCTACAGCCTTTCTCTGAAATGATGCGAAAGCGTGGAGCCCTGAGACGGCATCCTTGAGCTCGGCGACGCAAGCTGCCAACACAAGCGAACGAAGGTCAACAGCACAAAAATTCATGTAAGCTGTAAGATGAGTTAATGCTATCAAATTGGCACTAAAATTCAACGTAATTCTGTCCAACGCCACCTTGGACGTATCACTCGATAAGAAGGTTGTCACAACCACTCGTACGCACATTTCAGCCCTTCTTTTCACGGTTTTGCGATGGATGTCAAAACCGCGACACCCAGCGTTGAAAGTACGTCGTTTTGTTGACGGTGGCCGAGGACAACATATCACACACACCACCGCTCAGAATAGACTCGAAAAAGGCTCAGGGGTCGGCATAAACGTCAGTGAAACCACCCCTTTCCTGGGGGAGCGGCGGGGGGGGGGGGTTGATTTACACACATTTCGCGGTCGTAAATGACAGATCGCAGTGCCATAAACAAGAGGAAGATGTTGACAAACTTTGACACTGCTGACACTGTCGGACGTTCAACGCTTCTCTAAGAACACTGGCGCTGCATCCCCACTGTACGTGATCACACCCTTTTGAAGTGCAGTGTGACTATAATTTTTGCTCCAGAGTACAGGTAGAAATCATTAGGTACAGCTCAAAACCATTCAACGAAATTTGAACGTGATTCGAAGCAGCGGAGGGTTCTGACGTTTTTTTCAACACTGTTGTTGTCCGCCTTCCTGTAGCACGATTATGCGGGAGTGAAACATTGACATGTGCGTAAAACGGCGGACGGTCTCACTGAGACCCCCAGTTTGGTAACACCCTCGGTGCCACCCACACAACTTTATGGAGCACGTTACAAATATACCTGTCAGAAACTTTGATACCAAATCAGCCACGTGGCTGCTCTAGCTCCTGAAGCCAGGCAAACCGCAACCAGGGGTGCTGAAAGGGTTGTCTAACCCTCAGGCACTAGAGTAGCTCCCACGCCCATTTGGTGTCCAGATGACGCCTATTTACAATCATGGTTATGTAGGAAACCGCAAACATTTTTCTATAAAGGTATTGATTGTCCTATCTCACGCTGGGATAAATATACGTTATGGCGACTGCTTATGAAGTAATAAATAGTTCACTTACTTTTTTCCATCGGTCTCGTTTTCATATGACTGTCGCTTATAGGTCACGTCATGGCCAACAATTTCGGTAGAGACGAAATATTTGCTGTTGTTTCTAAAATATCTTTCTCCATTCAGAGACTTTCTTATGTTTTTTGTTGTTGTTAAAAGTCGCTGTATCAATTTACTGGGATGCACCACACATGGTAGGAGACCCTGCTAGCTCGGTGAAATCTCGTCGTCTCGGGGCTATATCCTAGGCCCAGGGCCTAGCGTCGCTGGGAAGCGAACGTATTGTCTCAAACAAAAGTTGTTTCACATGACGTGATCTATCATCCTTACACGCTTGAAGCAAAGACTTAGAGACATCCTTTATATATTGGAAGTTTCACGACTCCTATTACCGATTTTTAGGGATTGTAGAGGGGACATGGTAGGTAACGTTTTGATAACAAACCCATGTCAAGAAATGTAAGAAAGAATACAGATTTGAAGATCGGATCACTTTCCAACTTCCCTCTTCACGTTTCGCACACAAGGTGAGAAGAGAACGCCGTCGTCGATCCCTGTTGTATTTATGACGTCACGTACCAGTTCCGTTCGACTACAACGGCTGGGAGAAACTGGTACGTTGCCAACAACTTGATTTGACTGTGCTGCTCCTCGGAGGCGCCGCGCTCTTGACTTTGAAGATGTCCTTTGTCACGCACAAGAGATCCGGATGGCGAGTATTCGAAACAGTAGCCGCATCATGGACTCTTGTAGAGTACCCAGGCCAGAGATCATGCTAAGGCGATCCATTAGATTTCAGATGTACAACCGCAGAAACTATTTCTTTACCTGATGTTTCTACTGCATAGCCTTCGGATATCTTTCGAGACTGCCGAATTATCAGGTGAAGAAATGGAGTTTCTGCGGTTTCATTAGTGAAAGCTAATGGATCACTTATTGAGCCGCGAAAACATTTTATAGACGATTTACGTCGTCTTGCGGGTGGTGCACTGATAGTGTTTTTTCTTAGGCTTGAATCTGGAAATGTTCAGTTTGACAAATACATGTTAGGACATTGTGAATTTCCTGCCAATACGGATCACAGCTTTAACATCGAATAAACTTTTTACTTAATGTACTAGATGCAGAATCACATTACCATTCAATTCAAAGCCTCTAGGAACGTATTTTTGATAATATTGCTTTCTTCTTAATTCATGACGGTGCAGAATCAACAAAATTCCTGTCTGGGGGCGGAACTTACGCTGAAAAGTATTCCACGTCTATCATTTCCTTCGGCGTCAATTACTCAAGAATTTATCTTCCATATTTATGAAACATAATTAGCAATTCCTTGTGTTATCTACTTCTATGTGTATAGTCCGCATGCCTTAGTAATGCGGGTGACAGAGGGTGTTTCATAACGATAACAGCCACTTTCTGCCCTATTAAATTCGCTTACCGACCGCGGGAGAAATGAGACCGCACACCCCCGTACGACACCGAATGTCTCTTCGTTTCATTATAGCGATCCTTACGTCAGATATGGGATGGAGATAGAGGATTTGTAGTAAAGTCTTTCTCTAATGCCGTTTCTCTAATTTTATACAACAAGGTAAGAGTGAACATGGGGTTTCATCCTAACATTCCAATTTTATTTCGTAAAAAACTTTCAAGGGTCAAGATAGCATACATTCCTATTCATTTTTGACAAACGGTTTTGACAGGTATAGTCTCATCTTCTGGTTTTCAAAAAATTTGTGCTATTAAACGTGTTCATTGTGAGTTAGCCTCTAATGCCATGTTGTCATAATGGTGTATAAAATATAGCATTTCATACAAAGGTTTGTCAGAAATAAAACATTTCATACTCAAAAATCGTAATGTACATTAAAATGCACAGTTCCTTCATTTGTGAGCGCTACGTATACGGACATGAGCATGTATGCAAGGTACTTTTTAACTGCAAATGTTTTATTTCTAACAAATCTTTGTGTGACGCTCTATATTTTGTCCACGATAATGACAACATGGCATGAGGCTCTAGCTCACAATGAACACGTTTGATAACAAAAATTGTTAGAAGTCCAGAAATGCTATCTTGGCTATTGGAAGTTTTTACTAAGTGTAACAGATCCTCCTCCTAATTTCTCGAATGAGATAATTTAGTTCAAATTTTATTAATCTTAGCATCTCAGTTAACTTTCGTATGGTTTGTACTGACGTTTTACAATCCTAGAAGTGCATCTGCTAATTCCTTCAGTGTCTCTTGTCAATGTACTTGATAAGAACTCCAGTCCCGGAGTGGTACTCTAAAACTGGTCTCAGTAGCCTCTTGTATTCACTTTCCACTACAGATGCCCCACACTTATCCAACAATTCTAAGTCTTACTTTCGCGTTCCGTACTCCTGATTTCGTTTTCATTCTCTTCCATACTGTTTTGTTTATTTATACCTTGCATTTATCGACAGTTGTAGAGAACTGTCATTCAGTATACCAAGTACGAGTAGAAACATTGTGTATGTTGTGTTTCCTTACGATTTCCAAGCGACGATATTTTAGAACATTTCTTTAAACACTCTGCTTTCGAACAAGGAAGGTGTTTTATGTTATAACTATTTACTGCAGACTTCTGTTGGACGAAAATGGGAAACGAATAACTTTGAGGATGAAAGAATCCAGCATGAGGCTTAATTCCAGTACGAATCGTTCACTCTACAGAGGGTCTGCGCCAATCTGGAACATTCTGGCAGATCAAACTGGTGCTGAAACGGAACTAGAGCCTTGCCTTCCGTGGCCAATACTATTAACGGCTGAGCTATCCAGGCCCTCACAGCTTATCCTCTGCCAGTGCCTCTCTCCTACTTTTCAAAGTCCACAGAAGATCTCCTCTATGCCTGTCGGAACTAGCACTCTTTATATAAAGGAAACTACAAAGGGAAATGGCTTAGCCACAATCTAGAGGACTGTTTCCAAAAACAATCTTTCATTCTATTGCAGAGTGTGCGGTGTTTGTCGACGAGTGCCGATTTCACATAGTTTTGGTCAGTCAAGAAGTTTCATTCTTTCGAAATCAAGATGGCTTCACAGGGATTCGAATTTCTGGCCTTCGTATAAATACTCCAGCCGAACCACCAATTATAATTATCAGCCCAGGTTGACCATTGTTCATTAATTAGTAGAGTTTATTGTTTGAGGACTGATGTTAGGTATGAACGAAATCGCTACTCATTGTAGTCAATCTCACCAATGTCTATATTATTTTAGCGTATTTGCATTACTTTGAGTAATAATTATTTGTTCATCTGCAGAAAACAGGCCAGTAAACCGCCGTAAGGTGCAAAACGCTATTGGAACTTGCAAATCTCAGTTTCAGCAGGTAATCCGTTCGTTAGATTGAACGCCTCCCTGTGTTCGTAATCCTCTTACGTGGGACTAAGCTGTGATTAGGCATCAGGATGTACGCTGCTTCTTCCTCTGCTTTACGTATTCATCTGTAGTGTCACTTACTATAAGCTCTCATTACACTCATCACTACCATACACTTCCACATCAAATACATCACACATATTCCAAAGGGGACACAATTGCAATTATCTCTTGCCTTGACTGCAATATATTAACTCCAGGTCTTCTAAGCTCAGTCACTGAATTTCGAGACAACTTTTAATTTTAATCATTATTAGATCGTTATTATTCACAATTAAGTGAGAAATAATTTATCAGTATCTCGTTGTCACAGAAAGTGAATGCCTTTTCACAAGCGTAATTTTTTCTTATTTAGATGTTGGTTTCTAGGAGTATCCACCCACATTGAATGATTGTTAGGTGATTATTTTAGATCACTATTAGACCCTTATTATCCACAAATAATTCACAAATAATTTATCAATATCTCGTTGTCATTGTCAATGAACGCCTTTTCACAAGCATAATTTGTTCTTATTTAGATCTTGTTGAATGGCGACCCCATCTTGGTTTTGGAGTATGTTTCTGTATGGTTAATAGTGTCCCAGGAGCTTTCACTCACAGGTGAATAATTGTTGAACGATAGACGTATTTGTAAATATTTATTGGTGAAATAAACCTTCTCACATTATTTAGCTATTCAAATCCTTTAGTCGTGTATTTTACAACGCTGTGGATCGACACAAAGCGATTCATTGCTCACAGAAAACTAAGGAAAGTGCTTTCGGTTGACTGAGCTTCCGTAGCTTCCGCTTTGGTGGGATATATTTTGGCATACTGTACTGCAAGCACAACCATTACGAACACGTTGTACGAAAAATATATAAAGTGTTATGTGTAATTAAAAAATGAGCAAAAATTACTCCAATTTTGTTCAGCATAAAACTTTACACCTGTTGAAATCATTATCACAGTGTCGTCCAGCCATAATTTTTCTTTAGTATCACTTTCCATTTCGGTGAACATCTTTTGTGAGAACAAGCAAGAATATTACTGTTTTGGGAGTAACAACGGACCCTGAAAGATCGTGATCATACAAAGTATATGTACGAGTCAACAATTAGTAACTAAGGCTATGAAAGTTGTCAAGTGTTTATCAGTGAAAAACACAAGCAGTAGATACCCTACAGTATTCTAGATTACCCACAACACGTGTTTTTCTTTGTTAAACATGAAAATCTTCCACTACACAGTGACGGAAGAATCCGTGCCTAGTGAAGTACTAGTTATTTATCCCGCTGTTCGGACGAACTATTGTGGGTCCCTTATCTGTTTCAACTGCTAAGGAGTTTGTTATTGATGGATTTAAGCAAATTTCTTTCAGAAATATTTTTCTTTGTTTTGCGGATATTTTTGCGTTAATCTATAATTTCGTTGGCTTTTTGGCCTTGTACTACATTTTGCATAGTGTGCAGCTATCTACAAGTATAATGAGCTTATGGTGTCCTTTGTAATACTTTGATTTTTCTCATTTTGTATTGTTCTGCAATCTTTTATTCGTTCTGCTAAAGTTGATTTAAACGTGTTCTCAACCCATGGATAGAACTTTAGCAGTTAGTTTTCATTATTTTTAATGATCCTGTCAGTGCAAGATTACGTTTCTAAATAGGGAGAATATGCAAGGTACTATGTTCACGTCCTACCGACAATAAACTCCTTACAAACCGAGACTGACTCAATTGGAAAGCATTGCGGGAGAAATCGGCGGGGCTTCATTGGAAGAAGCTCCCCGGCTCTCAAGTGAAGTGATGTAGACAAACCATAGGAAAGCTAAACGCACAATGTTTGACGAGCATTTGAAAACAGGTGGTCCTGAACAAGAGTGTTGTTAATTAAACATTCAATAACACCACCGGCTACTGATTATACTGTCTCACTCGTTACAGCGTTACAGGAGAATTAAATCGTACGAAGAATCTTTTAGCAACATTAATTTCGACCGGCATGTGATTCGATAGTACTTCCATATTTATTTCTCTCCGAAGCACGTTTCACGTTTCAGTCGATAGTATCCGTATATGGTCTTGATTACAGGAGAATGACTCTTCACTTCCTCTAAGTTTTTTTAAACCGATGCTTACGTCTGTCGTCGTATGAGTGTAAGTTAACGTGTTTCTTGTGTGAAAGAAGAAGAAATAAAAAGAAATGGAGAAGAAATAAAAACTTTGAGATTTGCCGATGACACTGTAATTCAGTCAGAGACAGCAAAGAACTTGGAAGAGCAGTTGAACGGAATGAACAGTGTCTTGAAAGGAGGATATAAGACGAACATCAACAAAAGGAAAAACGAGAATAATGGAATGTAGTCGAATTAAGTCGGGTGATGCTGAGGGAATTAGATTAGGAAATGAGACACTTAAAGTAGTAAAGGAGTTTTGCTATTTGGGGAGCAAAATAACTGAGGATGGTCGAAATAGGGAGGATATAAAATGTAGACTGGCAAAAGCAAGGAAAGCATTTCTGAAGAAGAGAAATTTGTTAACATCGAGCATAGATTTGAGTGTAAGAAGTCGTTTCTGAAAGTATTTGTATGGAGTGTAGCCATGTATGGAAGTAAAACATGGACGATCAATAGTTTGGACAAGAAGAGAATAGAAACTTTCGAAATGTGGTGCTACAGAAGAATGCTGAAGATTAGATGGGTAGATCACATAACTAATGAGGAGGTACTGAATAGAATTGGGGAGAAGAGGAGTTTGTGGCACAACTTGACTAGAAGAAGGTATCGGTTGGTAGGACATGTTCTGAGGCACCAAGGGATCATCAATTTATTATTGGAGGGGAGCGTGGTGGGTAAAAATCGTAGAGTGAGACCAAGAGATGAATACACTAAGCAGATTCAGAAAGATGTAGGTTGCAGTAGGTACTGGGAGATGAAGCTTGCACAGGATAGAGTAGCATGGAGAGCTGTCTCAACCATTTAACCTTTTTATATTGCCATGTAGTTTATGATACATATTTCTTGCTGGAAAACGTAACAATGAAGTCCGTCTACTGTCTTTACAGTACTGTCTTTATTTCGCCATTGTAATTTCAAACCGCAAATTCTTCGATAGGACTTCAGTTGGTTATCAAACAACCTTCACTGAAATATCAACACGCCAGAGAAGCGTATCTATTGGAGGCTACAGAGCGTTTTTAGATGAAATTTGCTAATTCGTGGTGGGATACACAAGAATTACAGAATAATATATGGAACTTTTTTTAAAATCTGTACTGTACCTAAAATTTGCTAATTACTGTTGCATATGCCTTCTCAATGAAGTAACTTCCAGATGATGTTTTGCAGTACTATATGAACGTACACAGTTTTCAAAGACGGCAGTATGAGAAAGAAAATAGCAAACTGTGTTGACGAAGTTTCAAAAGTGTGAATATATGAAATAACTAATATGTTATACAGAGCAAATGAATGGTTAAGCAAATTTATGTATTTAAATACTCGGAGCAAATGTTAATAATATGGTATATGCTTCTCAGTAGTTGATATTGAACGTGAAAATTAGTATCAAGTGTGCTAATATTGATGTATGTATACGACATGACTGTTAAATAATTCATGTATTTTTTGTAATCATATGGTTTCATACAGGAATACGTACTAGCACATTGTACAAGAATGCAACATACAAAAAATGCGATTATACAGTATATGCAATAACTGTTCCTTTAAATACAAAACCATGGGATTAATAATGATACCATGGAATTAATAATGAAACCATGGAATTAATAACTAAACCGTGGAATGAAATCTTAAACCTAGAGTACTTCAGTGTCTGTAAGTCGTATTAATTGTATCCAGCTATCATTACCGTAAAGATCGATGCTGACAGAATCAGTAACCGACATCCTGGCGGAAAGTACATGTCTGTAATACTGAAGATGTATTGTGAAAGTTTACTTGCAGTGAAACTCAGAAAATTATGCAGCAAGCTGCAGAGTGCTCTGTGTTTATAATGTTGTGACGTACTTCCGATTCCACCACGAAATGCTTGAAAAATGGAGCTTGAAACGCTGAAATATTACCAAATACTTAATTTTAGATTATTCCAATATTTTTTGTTTTCATTCATTTCAGTAACTTTCATTTTCATATAAATACAATAAAAAGCAAAATATTGACAAATATTATTTACAGTCGAATAGGCAAATTGCAGAAGCTATGCTCGTGGAAGGTAATTTTTGTGTTACGGAGAAATGCGGGAACCTGACCTTATCGCTTGTCTCAGAAGACACGCTGAATATAGGCAACCTTCAATTTATAACAATTGTGGTTCAAAATTGTTTAAATGGCTCTGAGAACTATGGGACTTAACATCTGTGGTCATCAATCCCCTAGAACTCAGAACTACTTAAACCTAACTAACCTAAGGACATCACACACATCTATGCCTGAGGCAGGATTCGAACCTGCGACCGTAGCGGTCACGCGGTGCCAGGCTGAAGCGCCTAGAAGAGCACGGCCACACCGGCCGGCCTATCACAATTGTGGATTTAAAAAAAAATTGATTACTTTTATTCAATACACTCTTAAAAATTCTGAAAATGTCTTGGATAAAATTCGGGTAATGAAGGTTTATCTCCAACCCGTACAGAAACGAAACTGTAGTTATGAGTAAAAACAAAAAGAGGGCGGCGGTAGTTGAGAAGGGAGTGTGACGCAGTTGTGCCTGTCCGCTCTGTTATTCAACTTTTAATTCAGCAGATTACTCCTATTGCCTTTCTTGGGTATTGGTGTGACATGTGCAACTTTCCAGTCATCGGGTACGGATGTTTCTACTAGCGAGCGGTATTAGCGTACTCTGAAAGGATCCTGACTAGTATACGTTCTGGACCGCTACACCGAGGATATCTACTTACAAGGTACTCACGTTGGCTGTTGTTCTTCATTAGAATTCTGGAGTATTTACTTTGTCTTTTTTTGTGAAGGAATTTCGGAAAACCGTGTTTAGCAACTCTGCCTTAGTGGCGCGCTGTCATCCATAACATCACCATTTTTATCGCGCAGTGAAGGTATTGACTGCATGTTGCCATTGGTGTAGTTTACATACGAGAAGAATCTCTTTGGGTTTTTTGTCAGATTGTGGAACCTATTAAAAGCATCTCGCACTGAATTTCGCGCTAAATTTCGAACATCTGTAAAACTTCACCAACTTGGGGATTATGCGTTCTTTTAAGTTAGGCGTGCTTTTTTCGTTGCTTCCGCAATTAGTGTCCTGTACTGTTGTGTGTACTGTGGGGGATCAGTGCCATCTCTTATTAATTTATTTGCTATAACTCTCAGTTGTTGCCGATATTATATCTTTGAATTTAAACCACAGCCGGCCGCGGTGATCGTGCGGTTCTAGCATTGCAGTCCGGAACCGCGGGACTGCTACGGTCGCAGGTTCGAATCCTGCCTCGGGCATGGATGTGTGTGGTGTCCTTAGGTTAGTTAGGTTTAAGTAGTTCTGAGTTCTAGGGGACTTATGACCTAAGATGTTAAGTCCCATAGTGCTCAGAGCCATTTCATTTTCCACTACAAGGTAAACTACTTCTGACGGCAATAAACACTCCACCACCAACTGTGTTTAGTTCATCGTTCCTGAACACGGTTAGGTTCTTTGTAAAAATTTCGGCTGAACTTATTGCCGGCCTTAGCCAGCTTTCTGCACCTATAACGATTTGACATTCAGTGCTTTCTATTAACGCTTGGAGCTATGATTCTTTTCCAGCACAGCTACGATAGTTTACAGCCACGATATTGATTGACCCTACGTCTACCCTCTTCCTGTGTTCGCTCTGCACCGTTTGAAACTGAATCCCTTTCTGTACTTTCCCAAAACCATCTAATATAAAAAAAAAACCTCACAGTCCACTCCATACAGCCCCCGCTAATCACGCAGCCCCTTCCTGCGTTTAATGTACTTCTGACCTATTTAGCGGAACCCGGAATCCCACTCTTCAAACTGAAGAGTACAACAAGAAATGCAATAAGAAACGCCTGATGACGAGCAAAATATACTCGAATCGTGTGGCAATGTATTAAATTAAAACAAGATAAATAATGTGAGTGGTGGTATTACAACAACAAAAATTAGCTTATATTTTATTCCACTTTACTAATGAACCGAATACTGTTACGACATAAGAGATGGTGCCGTGAATTATTCTCTGTAGCCCATGACATTGGGCCTGTCGTTTCAGAAAATTATCGACAAACACACACTGACATAGTATTAAAGACGTGATGGGGTAACACAAACATCAAAAAAGTTTTCCATCACCTCGGTTCCGAGAGTTCCAGAACATGTACAGAAAATTAGAATAGAGATCAACATAAACATCATTTCCGTCTTCTTTATTGCTCATGAAAACCACACATTGCATGTTGTACCACCATACAGCGAGACTTTCAGAGGTGGCGGTCCAGAATACTGTACACACCGGTACCTTCAATATCCAGTAGCACGTCCTCTTGCATTAATGCATGCCTGTATTCGTCGTGGCATACTATCCACAAGTTCATCAAGGCACTCTTGGTGCAGATTGTCCAATCAAAAATAAAAAAATGGCTCTGAGAACTATGGGACTTAACTTCTCAGATCATCAGTCCCCTAGAACTTAGAACTACTTAAACCTAACTAACCTAAGGACATCACATACATCCATGTCCGAGGCAGGATTCGAACCTGTGACCGTAGCAGTACGCAGTTCCAGACTGTAGCGCCTAGAACCGCTCGGCCACTCCGGCCGGCCAGATTGTCCAATCCTCAACGGCTATTCCGCGTACATGCCTCAGAGTGGTTGTTGGATGACGTCGTCCATAAACAGCCCTTTGCAATCTATACCAAGCATGTTCGATAGGGTTCATGTCTGGAGAACATGCTGGCCGCTCTAGTCGAACGATGTCGTTATCCTGAAGGAAGTCATTCACAGGATGTGCATGATGGTGGCGCGAATTTTCGCTCATGAGGATGAATTCATTGTCAATATGCTGCAAATATATTTGCAATATCGGTCGGAGGATGGCATTCACGTATCGTACAGTCGTTACGGCCCCTTCCATGACCACCAGCGGCGTACGTCGGCCCCACATAATGCCACCCCAAAACAGCAGGGAACCTTTAACTTGCTGCACTCGCTCGACAGTGTGTCTAAAAGGCGTTCAGTCTGACCAGGTTGCCTCCAAACATGCTCCGACGATTGTCTGGTTGACACTCATCGCTGAAGAGAACGTGATGGTAATCCTGAGATGTCCATTCGGCATGTTGTTGGGCCCATCTGTACCACGCTGCATGGTGTCGTGGTTGCAAAGATGGACCTCGTCATGGACGTCGGGAGTGAAGTTGCGCATCATGTAGCCTATTGCACACAGTTTGAGTCGTAACATGACGTCCTGTGGCTGCATGAAAAGCATTATTCAACATGGTGGCGTTGCTGTCGGGTTTGCCCCGAGCCATAATCCGTAGGTAGCGGTGATACACTTCCCTTGCTGAGAGCCCTTCCTGGCACGAAGTAACAATGCGTACGCGATGAAACCGCGGTATTGACCGTCTAAGCATAGTTGAACTACAGACAACATGAGCCGTGTACCTCCTTCGTTCTGCTTCCTGGTGCAATGAATGGAAGTGATAGGCTGTAGGACCCCTCCGCTCCCCCCCCCCCCCCCCCCTGTCTAATAGGCGCTGCTGATGCATGATTTTTTAAATCGTTGAGCGGGTTCAGTGTCATCTATAAACAGTTAAAGCGACTATGTCTGTGATACAATATCCACAGTCAACGTATATCTCCAGGAGTTCTGGGAACGAGGGTTATGCAAAAGTTTTTTTATGTGTGTATTGTAAAAAAGTTTCATAAGTGCTCCAGGAGCAGCTACTGACAGACCATTAGCAGATCAATTACTGAATAAAGGCGAAAAAAGTCGCAAGGTACGCATAGAAAGAGGCAGAGGCAGAAGCTGTGTGATAGTTAAGGAAAAATCTTTGATTTATCCACAGAGAAGGCTTTCATATACAAAAGCAGATCACTAGGAAAATACTTAAACATATTTGATGTATCTGTACGTCTTACAGTCAGTCAGTAGAAGCAGGTATGAAATTTTTGAGAGACGCCCAAACATTGGAAAAAATGGTTAGAAAATCTGAGAACCTTTTACAATTCTCCAATATTGTTCAGAAATATTGTTTACGTTTAGGATCGCAAATAATATTCACACTAGCTCACGATTTATTGTATATCACACTGAAAACAGAACTCTGTCCTACAACTGTTGATATATCTACAACATAGACAGCAAACGACCTCATGGTGTGTGATGGAGGTACTTCTGCTACGACTAATTGATCGTCTCAACCCCGTTTCACTCGCGAATTGCACATGGGAAGAATGATTGTTGGTTAACCTCTACATTAGCTCTAATTTCTCTAATTTTCTCGTCGTGATCATTGCACGAGACTTATCTGGCAGAAAGTAATATATCGCCCAACTCTTCTCGGAAAGTGATCTCTCGAAATTTCAACAGTAAACCTCCGTGTGGTGCACAACTCTTCTAATTTCTGGCGGTGGTGCTCGTTAAGCATTTCGGTGAAGCTCTCGCGTCGATTATGCGATACCGTGAGAAACACCCCACTCTTCGGTGGACCTTCTCTATCTCTTACATCAGTCCTACCTGGTAAGGATTCCATGTTGATGAACAAGGCTCAGTAGTCGGTCGAACAAGCGCCTTATAAGCCGCTTCCTTCGTGGATGAGTTACATATCCTCCATATTCTTCCTATGAATTTCAGTCTGGCATGTGCTTTTCCCGCTATACTTTTTATGTGGTCATTCCACTTACGGGCACTCTGGATAGTTACTCCTAGATATTTTTCGGCAGATACTGTGTAGTTGTACAGTAGTGGCTTTCTTTTCCAATGCAGGATCAATATGTTACTTTTATTTAGGTTCAGTGTCAACTGCCAGAGCCTGCACTATTCGTCGATCCTCTGCAAGTCATTCTATAAATCGATACTGTCTTCTGGCCTCGCTACTTTGCTATAGATAACCACACCATCTGCGAACCGTCTTACAGAGCATCCCACGCTTTCTACTAGATCATTTATACACACTGTAAACAATAAGGGCCCTACCACACTTTCTTGTAATACCCCCGAAACTACCCTTACATCTGTCACTTTTGTTCCGTTAAGTGCGACGTGTTGAGTTCCATTTGTAAGAAGTCTTGAATCCAGTCGCAGATCTTGTCCGGTGTTTGATAACCTCTTTTTTTTAACTAATCGGCATTGCGGACGGTGTCAAATGCCTTCCTGAAGTCAAGGAGCACGGCATCAACCTGAGCGCCGTTGTCTACAAGTGCTATGAATCTCATGGACCATTAGACTGAGGCGAGCTTATCAAGATTTCTGTTTGCGGGATCCATGTTGATTTTTATAGAGGAGATTATCGTTCAACAAAATGTCATAATGCTCGAACATAAAACAAAGTCCATGATTCTACAACATATTGAAGTCAACGATATGAGTCTATAATAGTGTACATCTGTCCTAAGATCAGTCTTGAAAATGGGAATGACCTGGGCTTTCTTCCAGTCGCTAGGTACCTTTGGTTGCTCCTGTGATCTAGGATATACTGTCACTAGAAGGGGAGCAAGTTATTTTACATAATCTTTGGAGAATCTTATAGGTACCTCATCTCGTCCTGATGCCTTTCCACTAATAAGCGATTGTAGTTGCTTTTCTGTTGCGCGATCGGTTATTTCAGTGTCTGCCATTTCGACGTTCGTACGATGACTGAAAGGAGGGATTTTGTTACTATCATCCTCGATGAAACAATTTCGGACAACCGAATTCAATATTTCGGCATTCTCACTGTTATCTTCCATTCGTCGAACCACTTATTCATTTTACAGAAGATTAAAACTTCTTACGGTTTTTATTCAGATCGGATGACAGAATTTTGCTTTCAGAGTCATTACACGTTTTTCTCATTGATGAGCGTTGATAGGCCTTTGAAACTCAGGTAAGAATTTAGTACAATTATTATCTACAAGAAAGCTATATATCTGATTTTTCGCTGATGTAACGTAAGTTAAAAACGTCACCGACTAAAGGCAGAGATCTGGGTTCGGTTCCAGGATAAATTTAGTACGTTAGACGTTTCATCACAGCTACAGTCCGCAGCAGTGATGTTACAATATAACTAAAAAATCAGTTTCACAGAGAAATCATATACAAGTGATAAACTGTGTGGAAGACACAAGTTATTGTAATAGAGAGACTGTTGGTCGCCGAAAGGCAACCATTTCGCTTTACTTCACAACCTTGTGCTCGTGATAGCCATCTATAAGCGCATGGTTGTTTGGGGCTGAAGTATTCTGGGCATGAAAGGAAAAATCGATTATTGACCAACTGATTGGATTTCATGGAAACGCGTATACTGCTCTTCAAAATGATAACGAACAATATAAGCCCTATTACATGACACACTTTATTCCTCGCAAATAAGTGGTTAGTAGGATAGACGAAGAGACGAAAGTGAGCATAGAGTCATCTGGTATATGAATACGGCTATGTAAATTATATATTAAATTTTTACGTAGTGCATAACGAATAGAATACTATACTAACAGTGAAAATGCATAACATACTGTTACAAAGCCCTGTCATACCAGTCGGAAGTGATAAACACTTTGTGGAATCTCTACCACAGGCGAACTTCTTTCAACTGAAAGTGTAGTGAAATGTTGGGAATGTGTTGCAAAAACCGCCGGTCCTCTGAAGTTGTTATAATACCTACAGCTGCTGGTTGCAATGTCGTTTTTAGTAAATATGCACTAGCCACTCTTCTGCTGCCACAGACGACCAATGCCGAAGACTGTTTACATTATCGACGTGGTTTTTTAAAGCCCCTCTCTCATCTTACCTGCTTGTCTGTTGGGAAGATAATGATGAGGTAACAATCTGCCGACTTGCACAACATTTGTGTGATACCTGCGCCTAGCGATTTCTCATATATTTTCTCAAACGAGTTTTAATACAGCATATTTGCATAACATGTCTCAGAACTGCAAGAAAGTGAGAGTTCTGTATCGACTCGATCAATTGAATATGGGTGGTGACAGTTTTCCAACAATTTTGATTGTGCGAGCATCTGTTGGGTTATGGAAATGGGAGGAGTGGGAGGTGTGAAGGCGCAGCAAAATAATGCGCTGTTTACGTGCAATGTTCTACATTTCACCACGTAGCAAGGCGTATTTACAGTAGATGATACAGTAACATAGCGACTTGAGCAACTGTTACAAAGTAAGGTATCAGATGGAGTGCCAGTCAGGAATACACTTTTTACCTGTCGAAGAACGACAATTGCGAACTGAGTATAGCCACTAGGCTACGCCTATGCAATTGTGTACCATATTATCATTTCCCAGAAGTGCTGGGCAAATAACGTAAACAGGAATTAACTTCTGTGGAATCTGGGACAGAGGGTGACACGCTGACGCTGTTATCTGAGTGTGAGGCGTTCGCGGACGGCTCGTTGATAACGAAATTGGCTGCGAAAGGCAAAGATCCGGGTCAGATAGTAGATCTGAGAAATTTTTCAAATATGACACCAGTCTGTTTTGGTCACGAAGAACTTATCGATAAACGTGCATGAAATATTGAAAAACGCTATCGAAACAAATGCACTATTAGATTTGTCGTCAAAAAGGAAAAAAAATTGAAAGGTGCTTCAAAATATGTACGTTTTTTTCATTGTAGTGTTTTTTGTGTATAATCAGAATTCTAGAAAAACTTCAAAACAAAGAAAAGTTACTCTTGAAACGAATTGTGAACATCGATTTGTGTATTTGCGAACTTTTGCGAAAGAACATCTTCTCTGAAATGTCATAAACTATACGCAACACGCACTGTGCGTAAACCGAAGAGCGCATTATAATTACATGCGCGCTGTCCCATTAAGCACAACTTAGTTGGAGTTGTGGTTCTTAGTTTTCTCATTTACAGTAACAAGGCATCTAAACGCACGGTAATTTGCCCAGAGAGGTACACGGAGAGCGCTGTCAGAGAGTTAATAGCGTCGGCGAGCATCTGCCGTGGTTTGGGAAAGCCTTGTACGGAACAAATCATGACAGCCGGGCGGGAGTCACAAACCGGTTCGTCCGTGGCGCGCATCATTCACGTTGCAGGTAGGCCGGTTTTGCAACCGAGAAAGCAGCTCATCTCCGCGTTGAGGAGAATTTAGCAGCGCTCATTAGCCTGTTACACATGTAACGAATGAAGTGCACTAGGTGTGCACATGAAATGACATCTACGACGTGCATCAGCCCATGTGCAGGCGCGAGAATTACACCGTTGTCTCTGCTATTAGCCTTTAGCGCGCACTACAGCGTCGTCATTAACACCCTCATTCTGTAAAAAAAAGTATGTGGTTTGATCTGAAACTAGGCAATTAGTGTAATGAAAATGCGGATGGAATAAAATGAGGCAGCATTGTTAATGAACGTACAAAATATCAAGACGATGATGACGATCATGATGACGATGATGACAATCTTCATCACCATCATTATCAGCCCTCTCAGACTTTTTTTAATTTTTCAGGATGTCCCTCCAGGCGTTTCAATCTTGTATATCTTCTTCCCCTGCGTCAAGTCTTCTCATTGTTAATCGTACGTAGGGTGTCCTCTTCTCTTCTTTCCCTGTGGTTCCCGTTACAGAATCATTTTCGGAATTCTGGCTTCCTCTATACTTTTTTCACGCCCGTACTATTGTAACATCCTTCTGTCGATCACATCATGTATTCTTTCTCTTACTTCCATTCTCTTTATTATTTCGTCGTTTCTTACTTTCTCTTTTCTAGAAATTCTTGCTGGCCTTCTCCAGAAGTCCACTTCTACTGCTTGCAGTTTTTTTAGGTGTTTCAGATTTGTAGTCCAAGTCTCCACTAAGCTCTCTAGGTTCGATTTATAAATGATTTTTTTGGTTCGGTTTGTTACATTTCTGCTCTATAAGATTGAGTTGATCATCCCAGTGGCCTTCCGTCCACTGTTAATTCTTTTGTTAATCTCTACTTTTGACATTCCCTGCAGCTCTGAAATGGATCCTAAATAACGGAAAGTATTGACCTTCTTAATTTTCTTTCCCTCTGTGTATAAGTCATATTGATCATTAGTGAGGTATTCTGTCTTCTGGTAATTAATCTTAAATCCCCAGTTTCTGTATTCCGTTGCTAATTGGTTACACATATAATTTTCTTCCTCCCCTTCTTGTGCTGTAACTACTAGATCATAAGCAAATAGTAGTTTATGTCCATCCCATTGCGTTTACGAGACCATGTTTTTAAGACTGATATCTATACAGATTTTAAATAATGTTGGTGACATGGGGCAGCCTTGTAACAGACCCTTGCCTGTTCTATATTTCTGTGAAAGTGTACTGCCAATTCTCTCTTGATATGCATTATTTATATACATTTCTTGTATTATTTTAATTAAAGGGCCCTTTATATTTGCCAAATGTAATGCTCTTCAAAGTAGTTTTCTCGGGAGAGTATCATGTGCTTTTTCTAAATCTATGAAAATTAATCTTATGTCTTTTGATTTTTCCCTTCCTCTCTAAAATCTGTCTTAATGTGAAAATATGGCATACGCATGTGAAGCCACGTTGTTCTTCCTGGATTTTAAAATTTATTTCCAGCTTATTTTTAATTATTTTTCCAAAACTCCTCATTAATGTGTTTATAACATAAATACCTGGCTAGCTCGAGCAGCTTTTGCGATACCCTCTCTTAAATATACGTAGTATTAATATAGCCCAGCTTAATTTCCTAAGACCCACTGCTGGATAAAAGCCAATTCCAGACTACAGTCAAACGGATCCATGTTGCTCCTTCACGTTCTCTAATGAGGCCTGCACGCCTTCCGTTTGATAATCCTTTCAGTCTTTTATTATTTCTTAGATCCAATAACGAACGTCTTTGGTCCAACTGCCACCTGTTCTCATTGCTACATGCCCCACCCTCCCCCATTTCAGTTACATTACGATCATAATTACTTCACTCCAGTATATTCCCTGGTCCATTTCCAGGTTCTCCTTCTCATTCCCAGTAAGCACATCTCTATTAGTCGCACAGGAAATCTCCCATTTTGCAAGCTTTCCGCTTGTCTCATTCTTACCTGGGGCAGTGAAGTCCCAGCAACGAACTAAAGTATTTAATCCCAGAGTTCCGACTAAGACTTCCGGAAGGTTTTCTTTGACTACTAGACAAATTGTGTAATTAGAAATGCCTTCCTAATTTAACTAACTGGGGACCATTATCCCCATTCCTAGGTTGCTGAGTTCTGACTGAAAAGATCCAAGTTCTTACAATGAGCTGCGATCCCAAACTGTCCGTCACGCCCACTCACATACGTGCGAAATGCAAGGAAAAGAAATATGCCAATCATACACAAACATCTACATGTGCGCTCTATAAACTTGGATATTTTAATTAATACGTCACCTCAGAAAGAAATTAAAAATACATACAATCCCTGTTTCCTACAAGGTGTTTGGCTATTTACTTTGGGGTAAGGGAAGTAATGAAATGGAAATCCCCTGCTTCGATTTAGTTGAAAAGAATCAATAGAGTTACAACGACCTGCCCAACAGAGTAACGGATACAAAAGACGTTACTTACACTATATGACTAGGAAGTGATCGAGTTTACATCTAGAGAAGACTAGGGTTACATACTCTTATTTTTGTCTGTACAACGTTGTCAAAGTAACAAATTAAAATATCGCCTATCTGGGGGTCACAGTCAATGTTTTCGGTTGATTTGCACTGGCTGTGAGGCGCATCCTCTCGCAAGCTGCAACATTCTTATCCCCTCCTCCAAGCCATCACTTTCTAAACAACATAGTACAAGCTTCTACTGTGATGTTAGTGGTTCTGCATCCTGTACCTGATTCTTCTTGATTCCGAAATTTCGTGCAACTCCAAAAAAATCGTCCTGTGTCCTTTGCTGCTGTTGCCTTCAGTCCGAAGATTTGTTTGATGCAGCTCTTCGCTCTAGCCTCTCCCGTGCATGCCTCCTCATCTCTCTATAACTATTGCAGCCGAAATCCAGTTGAATCTCCTGTAATCACGTCTTTGTCTGACTCTACAATTTTGACGATCCACAGACGTTGCTCCTTTATCAAATTAGCTATTTCTTGATGCCTAAGGGTCTGTTATATCAACATGTCACTTTTTATAGTCAACTTGTGCAAAAATATCTTTTCTCTTCGTTTACATACAATACCTTCTCATTGGTTTGCCTCTCTACTTATTAATCTTCTGGGTTTTTCTTTAGTACCATATTTTGAAAGCTTCTGTTCTCTTCTTGGCTGTGCTGTTTGCAGTCCACATTTCTCTTTGACCTTTTATGACTTTACTAGGGACAAATATCTACAGAAAAGGGTTCCTAACACTTAAGTTTGTATTAAATGTTAACATGTTTTTCTTCTTCGAAAATGCTTTTCCTAGTACCGTCAGCTTGCGTTTTACATCCTCTTTTCTACTGTCATCGTCAGTCTTTTTCTACCAAAATGGAAAATCCGAACTATTACGTTTAGAGGGTTGCAGGATAAATCCGGGAGAGGCGCCGTATGCTGTATGGACTGCGAACCACTCGTAATTTCGGTAAACACTGACACAGTGTGGGCGTGTAGGCATTGCAGTTGTTCAGTGGACGCCAGGGCATGATAAAGGTATGTACGTTTCGATCGAGGGAGTTTTATGTAAGTTCTGGTGGAATAACTGAGATAAATCTGTAAATATCCCTTCATAGCCTTTTTCAGCGTCACTGCGGTTCTTAGTGTATGGTAAATTGTCAAATATTTCCAGAAGTTTGAATAGTTGTATTAACAATAAGCTCTGTTGTGTGTATTTTGATTCTAGTGCGGCCGTCTTGACTATGAAATTCATGAATTTATAAAGTGTGGCGTCTCTACAGATCGGGATATAGGCTTCTATAAATTCCGGTACATACGCCGAACAGTTTTAAATAGGTGAAAATATTTCAGTTTTGTTTGTTTTTTCGTTCAAATGACATAGCATTCACAACGCTTCAGATCACGATGATCCGGATGAGACACAACAGAACAGAAAAAGCATCGAGTGCGGAGAATTAAACCTGAAAACAGCAAAAAAGATGACTGGTTTTGTTGAGCAACCTGTGAGTTTTAGTTACACGAAGAATTCACGATTTATGATACGTTTTGTGTCGATTGTGGCCCAGGAAAGACACACACACACACACACACACACATACATACATACACACACACACACACACACACACACACACACACACACACAAATCAAAGTGAACTAAGTTTGTAAATCTTACTTTCGTTTTTGATTCAATATTTCACCGGGATTTATTGAGCGTATTAATTAAAGATAACTGGATGATACGATTTGGTATTAATATTTTCAACTGTCGGTAAAAAAACTAGTCGCCTAAAATAGTGAACTACTTAGATATATAAATAAGATATTAAAAAGCTCATGCTCAAATATTATGTTTAAAGGT